>NC_139242.1:991200-1107200 GCF_977018435.1 Lepisma saccharinum | reverse complement strand
TGATTTTCCAGGATAACATCGTCGAACACAACAACTGAATTTTCACGACAATCGTCGAGTGGTTTTATTTCCGAAGAGAACGTTGCAATGTCCAGACCATCGTACAGTTTCATCAGTTGCTGGTATTTCGCTTGCTCCAAACTTTTCGAAAATACGTAGAGGTGCCTGTTCTTCCAATCTAACCAATTCGGTGCGAGGAGAAAATTGTCCACGAGCAGTGTTGTTTTCCCACACTCTGAAGGACCTACGATCAGACAGCGGATGCTGTCGGGAAGCAACTCACCGTTCTTTTTTTTCGTTTGACTTTCCGAATCCGGTAGACGCTTCACCACGTTCCACGTACTCACAAGATTACTTCGTTCGCGTCGATCCAACTCTTTTCCGGAAGTCCCAGCCATTTGACAAACAGTTTGTCGCCTTTCCTACGCAATACTTTCTCGATGAGGTACGTGTCGGGATGTTTTGTTTTAGAGAGTTCCTCTTCGTAAAATCTTCCTTTCAAAATCTCGCCGCTACTATCTTTTATTATATACGTGTGTCGGTTTCCGGGTAAAACTCGAACCACCGTAAAAAGTTCCGTGCTCCAATTTTTTGTGAACCCCTTCTCGAAGGTGCGTTTGAATTTGCTGATCCTCACCTGGTCTCCAATTTTGAATTTTGATTTCTTGGTAGTCGTGGGAGTGTACTTTGGACAGTAAACTGTAGAAATTAAACGCTGCTCGTCAGATTTCGTAACGTCAGCTGGCTTCATGCCTATCGTTCTGTGTACCGTATTATTATAGGTGTCGACGAGTTCCGGCAGTATGTCGACCCATTTGTAATTCCCCCGAAGGGTGAATTGTTTCCACATGTGTGTTTTCAAGGTTCGATTAAATCTTTCCACGATGCTGGCTTTGATGTGACTGAAGGTTGAATAATGTCGAATGTCGTGTTTCCGAATAAACTTTTGGAATACGGCATTGTAAAATTCCTTCCCCTTGTCTGTTTGCAAAAACCGAGGTCGTCTGCCGTTTTCGCGAAAAATTGTCTTGAATGCTTCCGTGACGCATGTCCCCGTTTTAGCTTTCAAAGGTAGAGCCCATGCGAATTTCGAAAACGTGTCTATGACGGTGAGGAGATACTTGTTGCCCTTGTTCAATTTATGTACATTTTTTAGATTGCCGCTACTCATCTCCACGAGGTCACTTTGCCAGAGGTCGTCGATGCCCTTGGTCACCACCGCCAAACGTTCGTAGTTGCGGCGTGCAGGTTTATGCAATTCTTCGACGATGGCTTGCCTAGACATTTTTTAGAGATTACGTTTGAAGAGAAGTACCAGCGTGATGGGATTCAAAGAGGGTGGTACTTCGCTCGTGTTTTGAATGATCAGCTTATCGCCGGCACTCACGTCAAAAACGGTGAGATCTTCGTCTTCGTGTATTTCATATATGTTGCGCGTTTCGTTCCAACGTGCCAGAGGAATATTTCCTGCTTTCTGGACACCACGATTCGATATCAAGGTCATGGTGGGAACGCTAGCTTTTCTGCCGTGAGACCAGTACGAAAATTCGTTTATCTGAATCGTGCCATCGAGGAGAAACTTGTAGTACGGATGATAAGGATGCAACATGTACAGTTTGTTACCTTCAACGAACGTGGAGATTCTCTGTTGATTGGGTACACTGTTGATTTCGATGGCTTGCAGAGAATGCAGTTTAGCGAATTTGGTATCGACGCTAACGAGGTTGCTGTGAAGCTGTCCCAGTGTATTTTGTACGGGCAACAAATATTCGACTATGGTATCCGTTACTGTAGAAAATGACGGTTTGATTTTCACTTCCACGTTCAACTGCTTGAAGTTTTCGTTGAGTTCTTGCAACTTGGCACCGAAAGAGGCCAGCGTCGATTCCTGCGTGGATTCCAACACTCCAACTTGATCTCTGATGTTGACGACGATACTCTGAAGGTTCTCGACTTGATTCAATTTCGAACTTTTCTCGGTAAGATCGTTCACGATGCTTCGCATCTCTGTAAACTGCGTGTGAAGGTCGGCGACGCTCTGCGAAGTGGGCAGCGTCGACACCAGCGAAGCAAGTTCGTCTCGAATCTGTTCCACGTTCGCCGTTTCCGTTTCCAGTCGTTTCAGCATACGTGATATGCTTCTTTTCAAAGCGTGCAATTCTTTGGAGGTGGGGAGATTGGCAACCCTACTCTCGAGATCGCTCAACGAACTTTTGATGTCGCTCGAATCGGATAGTGCTGTCACCGCCGTTTTCAATTTTTCCAAATCTTCGCTCGAAGGTACGCTCGTCCGTAACGATTCCAAGTCACCCTGTATGTTGTCCAGTACGTGATGAAAATGAGTAAGGTTCGATTCGACGTTCAAATTTTCTAAATATTCGATCTTCTGCTGAACCGTGCTCAACGTGTCTTGTATGCTCGTTAACGCGTTCGCTTCAGCGTGAATATTTTTAATTTCTTCGTTGATCAACTCCAGAGACGCCTGAAGCGTAGCGATGGTGGTTTGAATGTGTTCGAAATCTTGATAAGCCTCCAATTGAATTTTTATGTTCGCGACACTTTTGCCGATGACCTGCAGTTCGTCTGACGATGGTAGGTTGGTCATGGTATCTTCCAAAGTCTGTAACTTGGATTTAATTTCTTCCAACGTGCTGGCGAATTCTTCTTGTAATTTGGAAACAACAACGTGCAAGCGTTCTACATCAATATCCTTCACGACGGTTTGAAGTTCAGAGAAATTCTTTTCGATTGCCGAAGTTCGTTCTTCGATTTCGAGTTTCAATTTTTCCAAATCTTCATTTTTCGATTGAAATTGTTGTAATTTGGCCAAATCATTTTGAAGCTTATCCACGCTCAACTGTATATTTTGAACGTTGTCGTAAGAAGGTACGTCGACATAATTTTTTATGAGCGTTTTCAGTTCGGAATCGATTTTCAGAATGGGGTCCAGACATTGCGTTTGGAGCGTAGCAATCTCCGACTCTAAACTTTTGTTTAAGGTCTCCTGCAAAGCGATCAAATCGCTCCTCAATTTTTTAATTCTGACGTCCAACATGAGAATCTCTTCTGCGTGGTCTACACGTTTGGTGTGGCCGAAAATATCGTTAGGCATTTTGGTTAACGGTTATTTATAATAGGATAGACGATTCGTAATTCTACGAAGAGAGGAATAAGTTTGTCGTAATCTCCTAGGAGTTCAACGTATAAACAATCTCCTGCAGAAACATCGTACGTAATGTTAGAAAGCATCTTGTCGTGCTTGATTCGAAAAATATTCTTGCCGGTAGATATTTTGATTTCGCCTACGTTTTCCGGATTCACGGTGATTTGAAGTTTTCCATCGATCGGAATTTTGTAAAAATGTAAATTGTTGTTGAAGACGTAAAACATCTTGCCCACATCGTCATCCAATTTCGTCCAAATGCTGTTAAGGTGAACAATCAGTAGACCGTTGAGTTTAGTTAACATGGAAGGTAGAAATTCATGATCTGTCGTCGCGCGGCGTACAGTCTCCATGTTGGTTTGTTTTCGGAAACCAAAGAGATTCATAGGTATGCTGGTTATTTAAAATACGGTCAAAGTTTTTTTTTGTAATGACAGTCAGTGTTTTTTTTGTAATAACTAACAAAATAATTTTTTTTTTGTTTTTTTTTTTTTGTTTTTTTTTTTTCTGTTTTTGTTTTATGAATCTTCTGTTGAAGATGGGCACATGTTGCAGGTTTTGCTTTCTGCTAAGCGATAGTGCCCCCACGGCAGTGTGTGGATTCCACATTGGAGAACGCACCTCTTGTCGTCGTTGGGATCCAGGGCAATCTTCCTCACTTTGTTGGTGGTCAACACATGGTCGATGCTCTGGATGCGCTGTTCTGCTCTTAGAACCGACGACCTGGTCTTGAGGCAATCCACGAAGTCCTCGAATGTAAGATGCTCCCGAACCACCTGTCTGCCGACACCCTTGGCCTTCTTGGTAACGCCACCCTCGGCTTTGATGGTATAGGCCTTGGCGCGAAGACCTGCAAACTCGAGAATCACATCTCCGTCCTTCTCATCTTTGAGTTTGCCAGGCACCTTCTTGTTGCGGGCCAGGATGTCGTACTGGTTCGGCTGGGGATAGCCCGAGGTGTCGAAGAGCTTTTCAAGAGCTGGAACTGTGGCTATATCCCCGTATGCGTCGGCTGTGCGAACGTGGTACACCAAGCTGTCCGTGTCCGTGTAGAGAAGCGAGATGTTGTGGCCGTAGTGTGGACGTAATATGTCGTAGTATGTCTCGAACATGTGGAGCTTGCTCAGATCCAGAACAGTGGCTCCAACGTAGATGGGCTTGGTGAGTTTCACCACACCTTGCCTCATGTGAATCAGAGCCAGCTGCTCGTTGTAGATTGTTCGAGACTTGAACAATGGACTCGCGACAAGCTGACGACATTGCTCTTTCCTCGTCACCAATTTTATGTCCACGCGATTTCGTACATTCTCCATGGTCTTGCCAAACACCGCATTATTCATGAGCTTGAAGAAATCCTTATCAAGCTCGGACGTGGCTGCGGTGCGGTGTTCGGTGTTGACTTCAATATATGGACGCAACCACGGAGAATGCTCGAACTTGAGGATGCGGTGAACTGCGTGGACCGCGACCCCTCGCTGCATCAACCATCGGAGATTCTTGTAGTGCAGGACGTAATTCTTCTTGGGCTCGAAATCCATGACGAGCTTCTTCTGGTTGGAATCGGGCGGACACTTGAACTCGGGTGCAGGGGGAAGATCGCAGAACGAATCCTGTAGCTTCTCGGAGAACTCAAGGTCCACCTCGGCGAAGAACCCATGTTCCGAATCGTCGAAACTTTCGACGTCGAATTTGAAAGGGTCAGCCCACTCGAACCCTCTAAAGGGGAGTGGCTGCATCATGGAGTGCCCGTACAAGTTATTCACGTCCGTGTGCATGATGTAGCTCGACGGTTGGGAAGAGTCATAGCCAGTAGCCATGTGATGGTTGTTGGCGCGCGCGTGCCGTTGCGACACCTGGACCATGCCACCCCGGATAGCACGTTCCACAAACAGCATCATGTCCACGTCCGAAAGAAGCTCCAGCTCGATTTTCGTCACCAGAAGCATGGCTGACCACGCCAGTCCGGGGAGACTATAGAAGTAGGCGGGGTCCAGGTGGTAGATGTTCATTGCGGTCGCCCGGAACGTCTGGAACACGTCGGCGAGGAGCGTCACATCAAGTCTGAGGTAGGTGTCGTGGTAGTCTCCGAGAGTTCGACAACCTAGCTCGCGCCACATGGACTGGGCGTGATGATATTCTTCATCGGTGATGTTCGAGCCTCGTAGCTGACTGTAGAACTTCGCCTGGGGAGGTAGCGACGTCTCCGCAAACTTGGTAGAGTCGGTGATGTATTCGTAGGGGTAGACCCCCTTACGCCTGAAGAGACCGGGGTCCAAGTTTGGAAAATTCGCAGAGGTGATGCGCATTTTCTCGTCGCTAAGCTTCCCCGCAAGAGCATCGAGGCTGGCTGGGAGGAACCTCAGGGAGTCGAGGAAGCGAAGCTCGACGGTAGAGTCGGATTCTGGGATCGACACTCGCTTGCTCACACTGATGTAACGCTCCTCGTTCTGGGCCAGGACGTTAATTCGCATGTCGTTGTACCCAAGATGCTTGATCAGGTGGTGAAAGTCGTATCCCGAGCCATTGTGAAAAAACACAGGGATGAAGCGCGGGTCCCGGGCCAAGCGGTTACAGTCGTTGCACCAAGGACCAACATACCTACCATTAAAGTGATCGTGGTGTCGGACTTTACAGTTTTTGGTGGTGTACTCCTTGACGCAGACAGGGCAAGCAATGGCCTCGTCGTGTCTACGTTGATCGTCGGTGGACAGCGGGAGCATAGACTTGGGGGTCAACAGCACCTTCCCTATCTCGTTGGCTTCCACAACCATCCTCTCGAGGAAGTGTTTGGCTGCGTCGGGGCCACGGTACACATAAGGCTCGGGGGCGATGTGCAGGTCTCGTCGCACCACAACGTATGCGAAACTGGATGCCTCGTGGAGTTGGTAAGGGGTGGTGGAAGAAACTTCGGGATCGGGATCGCAAGTAGACAGGGGTTTGAGAAAGGCCTCGAAATCCGCGATGATGATAGCAGGGTGCTCCACCATGGCACCGTGCTTGCGGAAACGCTCCACGTCGCCAGGTTTGGGCAAGTCTGCCACCCCCGGTTCGTTGGCTTTGCAGTAGAGCTTGTGGTTAGCGAGCTTCTCGGCAGCGATGTTGCGACCTCTGATGCGCTGGTAATCCTGCCGTTTTTGATTACGAAATTTAGACAAGCACCTGGGACAAACTTCTATGTGGGTTTTGTCTTTGCTCAGCTGGCTCGAAACAAGTCTAGAGAGAGAACGGATGAGGGTGTAGTGATGGTGAGTTTCATCTTTGATGAGCAGAAGGTGAATTTTCTGCGCACCATCGTCGTCTACGTCGCTCACCCGGATGGGGTACACCACATTTTCGTCGATGAGGCCATAAACGTTGATGGCCAATCGAGGGTTGTGTGTACGGGTCTCGAACTTGTGAATATCCGAGACCTCCACCGGGTAGTTGATCCCAGCAATGGCATCTTCCAGCTCTGGCTCGTAGGGTAGGTAGTGGTTAACTCGGCGTGGTTGTTTTTTCCAGTGAACAGGGTGCAACGCTGCAAGCACAGACCAAACAAAGCACTTGGCGTCACTGTTCTGAATGTTCAGGACAGCCTTCTTTGCCTCAATTGCTTTTGGTAAGGGGACGTAGCTGGAGGCGGAGAGAGGCACAAACTTGCAAAGTTTGACGCGCAGTTCGTGAGGCTCACCACACAGCGAACCCCCCGAGCCCTTGGCTTGATGTTCCTCCTGCTTTGCCACCAGCTCCTCGACAAACTTGTTGTAGATGACCTCTAGGTTTTCGACATCCGCCAGATGCAGCGTCCTCGCCTTGGTGTTGTGGCAGAAGCTGTAAATTTCGTCAGACGGCTTCTTGTACCGGCAACGTAGCGATGCGTAGAATTTGATGGAGTGCGTTGCAAGCGCATCGCCGAGGATGGAAATAATTTGGGCTTGCACGTTCTCCAAAAAGCTACGCACGTCGCATGAGTCCTCCGAAGTAAGGGGAAAGTCCTCTAACAAGCGCTCGAAAGCAGACTGGCTCGCTTTTATCGCAGGCTTGACGCGTTTAGCGGGTGGTGCATTGATGGAGGCTGCTTCTGCCTTCCTCTTGGTGGAGGTCGAAGGCTGGGCCCCAGATGTATTTTTGCTTAGACAAGTAAGCTTATGCTTCTTGACATACGCAATTGTAATATGTTTATTGCATCCGGAACACAGTTCGGTGGCAGCCAAATGCTTGCCTGGCACGCAGGTGCGACAATGTCTTGCAAAATGTTTGCTTGATATGGCTGTTTTGCACACAGGGCAATTTTTCATGGAGCGCATTTTTTTTGGGTATGTTTATTTATATGTGATCTGTTGGTGATAGAGTGTTGTTTTTCTCAAATATGTGTTTTTAATCAACCCTATAAAAAAAATTAAAAAAAAATATATAAGAAAAATATGATTGTAGATAGAAAAAGCACATTAAATATTGTATGCATGTGTAATTCTATTTAGCTTATTTTCGCTAGACACGAATCTTCTTCAGATTTTATTGCCCACTAGTATATTTTTCTACCATTCTAGTAGAGGTGTGAAACTATGAAAATGTTCTTGTTTATATATATTCTTTTGTTTTGGCTGATATAATAGCAAATATATATATATAGTTATTTTGAAATTCTAAAACTTTCAGGTATACTTATTTTTTACATGCAAACATACATCATAAAAATTACACAATCGTATTTTTTTCCATATACATATTTTTTTTATTTTCAGAAAACAAAATTATTTTCGATCTCCATTTTTTTAAAAAAATTATTTGTGTTTATAGTATTTGCCGGGCAATAGCAGATAAAACAAGAATAGGTTTTCTACGACCCATACTTTACGAGTTACAAAACAACTTAGAAATTACATCTTGAAATTTTAATTTAAAATAACTCGAAAACAGTAAGCACTAATCATTATGTTTCCAATAGGTTGCAGAGTACCTTCAATTTTTTATCAAATATCATTAAAATTTTCGAAATAGGGTAAAAACTAAGCCAGCAAATCAAGTTTCTCAAAAAATAAAAAAATTGTCTATATTTTCGAAACTTGATGGGGTAAAATCGATTTTATTTGCTAGTCGAATAGTTTTCGTCAAATCCTATCCAACAAACTTAAAATCATCATCCTAGCTCAATTAGGAGCCGAGAAAATCAATATCTTGGAAAACGTCTTAAGATTTTTGTCTTAAGAAAATTTTCTTGATAGACCGGAAGTAACATCTTGACAGACCGGAAGTCGACTTTCTTAAAGATTAAGACAAAAATCTTAAGACGTTTTCCAAGACATTGATTTTCTCGACTCCTATGGGACCTAGAACCATGTAACTTTGGTCTATGTATATACCAGTACTTGCCCGACCCCGTGGCCGAGTGGTTGGCACATCGCGCTACAACACCAAGGGTTCCCCGGGTTCAAATCCCGGTCAGGTATGGTTGTTTGTGAATATCCATTTTCATCAATTTCATCACTCACCCCCATCTTCGCAAATTAGCCAAGAGGCACAAAATGCGAAGTTAAAATAAACTAAATCAATCAATCAATCAATCATTAAGTTCGTGTTGTAATCATGAAATTAAATTTTAATTAATTTTTTCCTATCCATCTCTCAAATCTATATAGCCTGTTCATATTTGGCATGTCGACCATTTTGTTTACGTAGCAAAAAAAATCTCAAGCCATTTTTGCGAATGCTCGTTGTAGCCAAAAGTATATTTGGATATAATTGTCGGATTTTATTTAACATTAGGTTTAAAAATCAATAAGCCTGCATAAAAAGAAAAAAAACTAAATATTTTAAATAAATTAGATTCGAATAACTATGTACTTCCATTAGTCTTTGCAATAGTGTAGTGGTAGCATTGTAATCAAAAATTTGATACCCGCACAAATGGTTTTTAAAACTGTAGGTCCAGTCCCGATTAGCCTTACGTGCATAAAATAGACTTAAAACATCAAATCTATCAGTACTTCCACTAGCCTCTACAATAACACTGCAATAGTTTTGTAATTGAAAGTTTGATATCCGTATAAATAGTTTTTGAAACTGTAGGTCCAGTCCCGATTAACCTTACGTGCATAAAATAGACTTAAAACATTAAATCTATCAGTACTTCCACTAGCCTCTGCAATAGTACTGTAATAGTTTTGTAATTGAAAGTTCGATATCCGTATAAGTGGTTTTTAAAAACTGTAGGTCCAGTCCCGATTAGCCTTACGTGCATAAAATAGACTTAAAACATCAAATCTATCAGTATTTCCACTAGCCTCTGCAATAGTATTGCAATAGTTTTGCAATTAAAAGTTTGATATCCGTGCAAGTGGTTCTTAAAACTGTAGGCCCAGTCCCGATTAGCCTTACGTGCATAAAATGGATTTAAAACATCAAATCAATCAGTACTTCTACTAGTCTCTGCAATGGCACAGCAATAGCATTGTAATCAAAAGTTCGATACCCGCACAAATAGTTCTTGAAACTGTAGGCCCAGTCCCGATTAGCCTTACTGTGCATAAAATAGACTTAAAAATAACAAATCCAACCCAGTGTACACGCGTCAACGCATGTTATATATGCTCATATTTTTTTGTTTAGCATAATTTCGTTGTTTAATAAAAACAACACTTTCTGTTCACTAACACCACTTGCAATTATTATTAACACACACACATGTAAAAAAATAACAAAAAAAAATAAAATTTATTTATAAAAAGCTGCTAGCAATTTAACACACACGAAACAGTAGTATAATTGCATAAATTTTAGTTTTATAGATAGTCAAGCGACTTGTGTGCGTATAACTTATGCTAATATAGTACTCACCTGACAGACCAAACTAATTCGGCTTCTATTACACTTGATATTTACACTTGGTATAGCGTACACTTTTATGCGACTGCCCAGTAGCAATACTCGACTGCAACTAATGTGCGCGAGGTTTATAATAGAAACTTATACCTGCCGACAGCTAAACTTTCAAGGTTGGTTCGAGCTATGCGTGAACGCCCTTTCCTAGAAAAAATATCGTTGACGCCCAGCTGTATTTTGCTGGAAACAAGTAGAACTTGTTTCGTGCAGAATTTATGACAGCTGTGTGAGTGATTGCTTCCTGTGGTCATCCAGTAGATTTGAATCTTGTGTGCCCTTTAGTGCAATCCAGGAAAAAAATATCGTTGAGTTCATCGCACAGCCTGGGTGCAACTGCAGGAAGCTGTCAATCACATAGCCGTCGCAAAAGCTGAGAATTTGCAAAGTTTTCGGCAGTAACAAATAATCTTGATTTTTGTCGAGTAATGATACCATCAACTTGATGGACAACTTCCTGCAGTCACACCCAGGTGATTGACAGCTTCCTGTTGTATGATTGATGGTTTCCTATAGTTACCCGCCCAAGTTTCCACACAACACAGTTGAGTTGACCACAGATTTTCAGATTATCCTCTCAGTCACCCCCAACAGTCGATGAAAATTGTAGATAGGCTGTGATTGATGGCTTCCCGCAGTCACCCACCCAAAGTTTTTACATGGTTGAGTTGACTACAGATTTTCAGCTTGCCCTTCAGTCACTTCAGTAGATGAAAATACAAAAATAAAAAAAAAGAAGTACGTACGTGTATGCATGTGCAGCACATCGTTGCCGCGAGAGAGGTTTGCAAAAATCACGATATACATTGGCACCCAGAACTTGGAAATAATGCATATTCGCTCACCACTGTTGCCAGCTTAGTCTCTCTCTTTATCTTACAGCAACATTGGCATCTCTATTTTTTAGTTATAGGTGGGTTGCCAATGCACTCTAGTTAATAATGCTACATATTATACACACACACGCACACACATCCATCCATCTCTCTCTTTTACGGCAGTGTATATTTGTTGTCGGCTCTATTGTCCAGTGTGTGTATGTTACGCCAATATATAAATTTGGCTAAGCCCTTGCCAAGTAAAAAAAGCTGTAGGTAGGTGTTGGCAACACTGTCGGTTGTTTAACTTTTCCCTCTCTCTCTTTTTTTTGTAAAAAGCTATGGCAAAATACCAGTAGGCAAATTGCTTTATGCACTGTAAGGCCTCAAGCAGTATTGCCAGCTCCTTGTTTTAGGTTAGGTTAGACCAAATAAAAACCTTGGTAACTTTTCGAGTAAAATATTGGCAATACTGCAGAACAAGCCTCAAGCAGTATTGCCAGCTCCTTGCTTTAGGCTAGGTTAGACCAAATAAAAACCTTGGTGACTTTTCGAGTAAGATGTTGGCAATACTGCAGAATAAGCCTCAAGCAGTATTGCCAGCTCCTTGCTTTAGGCTAGGTTAGACCAAAACAAAAAACCTTGGTGACTTTTCGAGTAAGATGTTGGCAATACTGCAAGGCAGACCTCAAGCAGTATTGCCAGCTCCTTGCTTGAGGTTAGGTTAGACCAAATAAAAACCTTGGTGACTTTTCGAGTAAGATGTTGGCAACACTGCAAGGCAGACCTCAAGCAGTGTTGCCAGCTCCTTGCTTTAGGTTAGGTTAAACCCAAAAAAAACCCTCGGTGATTTTTTGAGTGAGGAGCTGGCAACACTGCGAGAAAATGGGGCTCATGCCTTACGAGAGAAATCCATTAAGGCGAGCCCCACGGAGCCCCATTTTCGGTTTGTGAACCCGTGCCACTGCTCTACTTACCTATTGTATTCGTTGTCGAGGAGATTTCAAATATAGATTTTGATTGTTGAAACACTATAAAACAATCGAATTATACACTTTTTACGATAGAATTATATAAAATTTCAAACTCGCATATCTCCGTTACTGTTGAAGATACAGAAGTGATTTTACACTCAATTTAATCAGTTCGACCTAACCTAACCTAAACTGACCTGACCTAACCTAACTTAACTTAACTTTAATTAACCTAACCAAATAGCAATAAAATATAAACAATCTATTTCTGCCCGATTGTAGTCGTTGTCGACGAGATTTGAAATATAGATTTTGATTGTTGAAACATTATAAAACAATCGAATTTCACACATTTTACAATATAATTATATAACATTTCAAACTCGCATATCTCCGTTACTATTGAAGATACAGAAGTGATTTTGCACTCAATGGAATCAGGTCGACGCTCTCTATTGGATCATGGGGAAAAATGTAATCCATGTGTAATATTCATGCTTAGTTATCATGGAAACTCTCATAATAATAAATTAAACAATCTATTTATTACCTATTGTATTCGTTGTCGAGGAGATTTCAAATATAGATTTTGATTGTTGAAACATTATAAAACAATCGAATTATACACTTTTTACGATAGAATTATATAAAATTTCAAACTCGCATATCTCCGTTACTGTTGAAGATACAGAAGTGATTTTACACTCAATTTAATCAGGTCGACCTAACCTAACCTAAACTGACCTGACCTAACCTAACTTAACTTAACTTTAATTAACCTAACCAAATAGCAATAAAATAAAAACAATCTATTTGTGCCCGATTGTAGTCGTTGTCGAGGAGATTTGAAATATAGATTTTGATTGTTGAAACATTATAAAACAATCGAATTTCACACATTTTACAATATAATTATATAACATTTCAAACTCGCATATCTCCGTTACTATTGAAGATACAGAAGTGATTTTGCACTCAATGGAATCAGGTCGACGCTCTCTATTGGATCATGGGGAAAAATGTAATCCATGTGTAATATTCATGCTTAGTTATCATGGAAACTCTCATAACAATAAATTAAACAATCTATTTATTACCTATTGTATTCGTTGTCGAGGAGATTTCAAATATAGATTTTGATTGTTGAAACATTATAAAACAATCGAATTATACACTTTTTACGATAGAATTATATAAAATTTCAAACTCGCATATCTACGTTACTGTTGAAGATACAGAAGTGATTTTACACTCAATTTAATCAGATCGACCTAACCTAACCTAAACTGACCTGACCTAACCTAACTTAACTTAACTTTAATTAACCAAACCAAATAGCAATAAAATAAAAACAATCTATTTGTGCCTGATTGTAGTCGTTGTCGAGGAGATTTGAAATATAGATTTTGATTGTTGAAACATTATAAAACAATCGAATTTCACACATTTTACAATATAATTATATAACATTTCAAACTCGCATATCTCCGTTACTATTGAAGATACAGAAGTGATTTTGCACTCAATGGAATCAGGTCGACGCTCTCTATTGGATCATGGGGAAAAATGTAATCCATGTGTAATATTCATGCTTAGTTATCATGGAAACTCTCATAACAATAAATTAAACAATCTATTTATTACCTATTGTATTCGTTGTCGAGGAGATTTCAAATATAGATTTTGATTGTTGAAACATTATAAAACAATCGAATTTCACACATTTTACAATATAATTATATAACATTTCAAACTCGCATATCTCCGTTACTATTGAAGATACAGAAGTGATTTTGCACTCAATGGAATCAGGTCGACGCTCTCTATTGGCTCATGGGGAAAAATGTAATCCATGTGTAATATTCATGCTTAGATACCATGGAAAAAATCCTAACAATAAATTAAACAATCTATTTATTACCTATTGTATTCTTTGTCGAGGAGATTTCAAATAGAGATTTTGATTGTTGAAACATTATAAAACAATCGAATTATACACTTTTTACGATAGAATTATATAAAATTTCAAACTCGCATATCTCCGTTACTCTTGAAGATACAGAAGTGATTTTACACTCAATTTAATCAGTTCGACCTAACCTAACCTAAACTGACCTGACCTAACCTAACTTAACTTAACTTTAATTAACCTAACCAAATAGCAATAAAATAAAAACAATCTATTTCTGCCCGATTGTAGTCGTTGTCGACGAGATTTGAAATATAGATTTTGATTGTTGAAACATTATAAAACAATCGAATTTCACACATTTTACAATATAATTATATAACATTTCAAACTCGCATATCTCCGTTACTATTGAAGATACAGAAGTGATTTTGCACTCAATGGAATCAGGTCGACGCTCTCTATTGGATCATGGGGAAAAATGTAATCCATGTGTAATATTCATGCTTAGTTATCATGGAAACTCTCATAATAATAAATTAAACAATCTATTTATTACCTATTGTATTCGTTGTCGAGGAGATTTCAAATATAGATTTTGATTGTTGAAACATTATAAAACAATCGAATTATACACTTTTTACGATAGAATTATATAAAATTTCAAACTCGCATATCTACGTTACTGTTGAAGATACAGAAGTGATTTTACACTCAATTTAATCAGGTCGACCTAACCTAACCTAAACTGACCTGACCTAACCTAACTTAACTTAACTTTAATTAACCTAACCAAATAGCAATAAAATAAAAACAATCTATTTGTGCCCGATTGTAGTCGTTGTCGAGGAGATTTGAAATATAGATTTTGATTGTTGAAACATTATAAAACAATCGAATTTCACACATTTTACAATATAATTATATAACATTTCAAACTCGCATATCTCCGTTACTATTGAAGATACAGAAGTGATTTTGCACTCAATGGAATCAGGTCGACGCTCTCTATTGGATCATGGGGAAAAATGTAATCCATGTGTAATATTCATGCTTAGTTATCATGGAAACTCTCATAACAATAAATTAAACAATCTATTTATTACCTATTGTATTCGTTGTCGAGGAGATTTCAAATATAGATTTTGATTGTTGAAACATTATAAAACAATCGAATTATACACTTTTTACGATAGAATTATATAAAATTTCAAACTCGCATATCTACGTTACTGTTGAAGATACAGAAGTGATTTTACACTCAATTTAATCAGGTCGACCTAACCTAACCTAAACTGACCTGACCTAACCTAACTTAACTTAACTTTAATTAACCTAACCAAATAGCAATAAAATAAAAACAATCTATTTGTGCCTGATTGTAGTCGTTGTCGAGGAGATTTGAAATATAGATTTTGATTGTTGAAACATTATAAAACAATCGAATTTCACACATTTTACAATATAATTATATAACATTTCAAACTCGCATATCTCCGTTACTATTGAAGATACAGAAGTGATTTTGCACTCAATGGAATCAGGTCGACGCTCTCTATTGGCTCATGGGGAAAAATGTAATCCATGTGTAATATTCATGCTTAGTTATCATGGAAACTCTCATAACAATAAATTAAACAATCTATTTATTACCTATTGTATTCGTTGTCGAGGAGATTTCAAATATAGATTTTGATTGTTGAAACATTATAAAACAATCGAATTATACACTTTTTACGATAGAATTATATAAAATTTCAAACTCGCATATCTCCGTTACTCTTGAAGATACAGAAGTGATTTTACACTCAATTTAATCAGTTCGACCTAACCTAACCTAAACTTACCTGACCTAACCTAACTTAACTTTAATTAACCTAACCTAACCTAACCTAATAACAATAAAATAAAAACAATCTATTTGTGCCCGATTGTAGTCGTTGTCGAGGAGATTTGAAATATAGATTTTGATTGTTGAAACATTATAAAACAATCGAATTTCACACATTTTACAATATAATTATATAACATTTCAAACTCGCATATCTCCGTTACTATTGAAGATACAGAAGTGATTTTGCACTCAATGGAATCAGGTCGACGCTCTCTATTGGATCATGGGGAAAAATGTAATCCATGTGTAATATTCATGCTTAGTTATCATGGAAACTCTCATAACAATAAATTAAACAATCTATTTATTACCTATTGTATTCGTTGTCGAGGAGATTTCAAATATAGATTTTGATTGTTGAAACATTATAAAACAATCGAATTTCACACATTTTACAATATAATTATATAACATTTCAAACTCGCATATCTCCGTTACTATTGAAGATACAGAAGTGATTTTGCACTCAATGGAATCAGGTCGACGCTCTCTATTGGCTCATGGGGAAAAATGTAATCCATGTGTAATATTCATGCTTAGATACCATGGAAAAAATCCTAACAATAAATTAAACAATCTATTTATTACCTATTGTATTCGTTGTCGAGGAGATTTCAAATAGAGATTTTGATTGTTGAAACATTATAAAACAATCGAATTATACACTTTTTACGATAGAATTATATAAAATTTCAAACTCGCATATCTCCGTTACTCTTGAAGATACAGAAGTGATTTTACACTCAATTTAATCAGTTCGACCTAACCTAACCTAAACTGACCTGACCTAACCTAACTTAACTTAACTTTAATTAACCTAACCAAATAGCAATAAAATAAAAACAATCTATTTCTGCCCGATTGTAGTCGTTGTCGACGAGATTTGAAATATAGATTTTGATTGTTGAAACATTATAAAACAATCGAATTTCACACATTTTACAATATAATTATATAACATTTCAAACTCGCATATCTCCGTTACTATTGAAGATACAGAAGTGATTTTGCACTCAATGGAATCAGGTCGACGCTCTCTATTGGATCATGGGGAAAAATGTAATCCATGTGTAATATTCATGCTTAGTTATCATGGAAACTCTCATAATAATAAATTAAACAATCTATTTATTACCTATTGTATTCGTTGTCGAGGAGATTTCAAATATAGATTTTGATTGTTGAAACATTATAAAACAATCGAATTATACACTTTTTACGATAGAATTATATAAAATTTCAAACTCGCATATCTCCGTTACTGTTGAAGATACAGAAGTGATTTTACACTCAATTTAATCAGGTCGACCTAACCTAACCTAAACTGACCTGACCTAACCTAACTTAACTTAACTTTAATTAACCTAACCAAATAGCAATAAAATAAAAACAATCTATTTGTGCCCGATTGTAGTCGTTGTCGAGGAGATTTGAAATATAGATTTTGATTGTTGAAACATTATAAAACAATCGAATTTCACACATTTTACAATATAATTATATAACATTTCAAACTCGCATATCTCCGTTACTATTGAAGATACAGAAGTGATTTTGCACTCAATGGAATCAGGTCGACGCTCTCTATTGGATCATGGGGAAAAATGTAATCCATGTGTAATATTCATGCTTAGTTATCATGGAAACTCTCATAACAATAAATTAAACAATCTATTTATTACCTATTGTATTCGTTGTCGAGGAGATTTCAAATATAGATTTTGATTGTTGAAACATTATAAAACAATCGAATTATACACTTTTTACGATAGAATTATATAAAATTTCAAACTCGCATATCTACGTTACTGTTGAAGATACAGAAGTGATTTTACACTCAATTTAATCAGGTCGACCTAACCTAACCTAAACTGACCTGACCTAACCTAACTTAACTTAACTTTAATTAACCTAACCAAATAGCAATAAAATAAAAACAATCTATTTGTGCCTGATTGTAGTCGTTGTCGAGGAGATTTGAAATATAGATTTTGATTGTTGAAACATTATAAAACAATCGAATTTCACACATTTTACAATATAATTATATAACATTTCAAACTCGCATATCTCCGTTACTATTGAAGATACAGAAGTGATTTTGCACTCAATGGAATCAGGTCGACGCTCTCTATTGGATCATGGGGAAAAATGTAATCCATGTGTAATATTCATGCTTAGTTATCATGGAAACTCTCATAACAATAAATTAAACAATCTATTTATTACCTATTGTATTCGTTGTCGAGGAGATTTCAAATATAGATTTTGATTGTTGAAACATTATAAAACAATCGAATTTCACACATTTTACAATATAATTATATAACATTTCAAACTCGCATATCTCCGTTACTATTGAAGATACAGAAGTGATTTTGCACTCAATGGAATCAGGTCGACGCTCTCTATTGGCTCATGGGGAAAAATGTAATCCATGTGTAATATTCATGCTTAGATACCATGGAAAAAATCCTAACAATAAATTAAACAATCTATTTATTACCTATTGTATTCTTTGTCGAGGAGATTTCAAATAGAGATTTTGATTGTTGAAACATTATAAAACAATCGAATTATACACTTTTTACGATAGAATTATATAAAATTTCAAACTCGCATATCTCCGTTACTCTTGAAGATACAGAAGTGATTTTACACTCAATTTAATCAGTTCGACCTAACCTAACCTAAACTGACCTGACCTAACCTAACTTAACTTAACTTTAATTAACCTAACCAAATAGCAATAAAATAAAAACAATCTATTTCTGCCCGATTGTAGTCGTTGTCGACGAGATTTGAAATATAGATTTTGATTGTTGAAACATTATAAAACAATCGAATTTCACACATTTTACAATATAATTATATAACATTTCAAACTCGCATATCTCCGTTACTATTGAAGATACAGAAGTGATTTTGCACTCAATGGAATCAGGTCGACGCTCTCTATTGGATCATGGGGAAAAATGTAATCCATGTGTAATATTCATGCTTAGTTATCATGGAAACTCTCATAATAATAAATTAAACAATCTATTTATTACCTATTGTATTCGTTGTCGAGGAGATTTCAAATATAGATTTTGATTGTTGAAACATTATAAAACAATCGAATTATACACTTTTTACGATAGAATTATATAAAATTTCAAACTCGCATATCTACGTTACTGTTGAAGATACAGAAGTGATTTTACACTCAATTTAATCAGGTCGACCTAACCTAACCTAAACTGACCTGACCTAACCTAACTTAACTTAACTTTAATTAACCTAACCAAATAGCAATAAAATAAAAACAATCTATTTGTGCCCGATTGTAGTCGTTGTCGAGGAGATTTGAAATATAGATTTTGATTGTTGAAACATTATAAAACAATCGAATTTCACACATTTTACAATATAATTATATAACATTTCAAACTCGCATATCTCCGTTACTATTGAAGATACAGAAGTGATTTTGCACTCAATGGAATCAGGTCGACGCTCTCTATTGGATCATGGGGAAAAATGTAATCCATGTGTAATATTCATGCTTAGTTATCATGGAAACTCTCATAACAATAAATTAAACAATCTATTTATTACCTATTGTATTCGTTGTCGAGGAGATTTCAAATATAGATTTTGATTGTTGAAACATTATAAAACAATCGAATTATACACTTTTTACGATAGAATTATATAAAATTTCAAACTCGCATATCTACGTTACTGTTGAAGATACAGAAGTGATTTTACACTCAATTTAATCAGGTCGACCTAACCTAACCTAAACTGACCTGACCTAACCTAACTTAACTTAACTTTAATTAACCTAACCAAATAGCAATAAAATAAAAACAATCTATTTGTGCCTGATTGTAGTCGTTGTCGAGGAGATTTGAAATATAGATTTTGATTGTTGAAACATTATAAAACAATCGAATTTCACACATTTTACAATATAATTATATAACATTTCAAACTCGCATATCTCCGTTACTATTGAAGATACAGAAGTGATTTTGCACTCAATGGAATCAGGTCGACGCTCTCTATTGGCTCATGGGGAAAAATGTAATCCATGTGTAATATTCATGCTTAGTTATCATGGAAACTCTCATAACAATAAATTAAACAATCTATTTATTACCTATTGTATTCGTTGTCGAGGAGATTTCAAATATAGATTTTGATTGTTGAAACATTATAAAACAATCGAATTATACACTTTTTACGATAGAATTATATAAAATTTCAAACTCGCATATCTCCGTTACTCTTGAAGATACAGAAGTGATTTTACACTCAATTTAATCAGTTCGACCTAACCTAACCTAAACTTACCTGACCTAACCTAACTTAACTTTAATTAACCTAACCTAACCTAACCTAATAACAATAAAATAAAAACAATCTATTTGTGCCCGATTGTAGTCGTTGTCGAGGAGATTTGAAATATAGATTTTGATTGTTGAAACATTATAAAACAATCGAATTTCACACATTTTACAATATAATTATATAACATTTCAAACTCGCATATCTCCGTTACTATTGAAGATACAGAAGTGATTTTGCACTCAATGGAATCAGGTCGACGCTCTCTATTGGATCATGGGGAAAAATGTAATCCATGTGTAATATTCATGCTTAGTTATCATGGAAACTCTCATAACAATAAATTAAACAATCTATTTATTACCTATTGTATTCGTTGTCGAGGAGATTTCAAATATAGATTTTGATTGTTGAAACATTATAAAACAATCGAATTTCACACATTTTACAATATAATTATATAACATTTCAAACTCGCATATCTCCGTTACTATTGAAGATACAGAAGTGATTTTGCACTCAATGGAATCAGGTCGACGCTCTCTATTGGCTCATGGGGAAAAATGTAATCCATGTGTAATATTCATGCTTAGATACCATGGAAAAAATCCTAACAATAAATTAAACAATCTATTTATTACCTATTGTATTCGTTGTCGAGGAGATTTCAAATAGAGATTTTGATTGTTGAAACATTATAAAACAATCGAATTATACACTTTTTACGATAGAATTATATAAAATTTCAAACTCGCATATCTCCGTTACTCTTGAAGATACAGAAGTGATTTTACACTCAATTTAATCAGTTCGACCTAACCTAACCTAAACTGACCTGACCTAACCTAACTTAACTTAACTTTAATTAACCTAACCAAATAGCAATAAAATAAAAACAATCTATTTCTGCCCGATTGTAGTCGTTGTCGACGAGATTTGAAATATAGATTTTGATTGTTGAAACATTATAAAACAATCGAATTTCACACATTTTACAATATAATTATATAACATTTCAAACTCGCATATCTCCGTTACTATTGAAGATACAGAAGTGATTTTGCACTCAATGGAATCAGGTCGACGCTCTCTATTGGATCATGGGGAAAAATGTAATCCATGTGTAATATTCATGCTTAGTTATCATGGAAACTCTCATAATAATAAATTAAACAATCTATTTATTACCTATTGTATTCGTTGTCGAGGAGATTTCAAATATAGATTTTGATTGTTGAAACATTATAAAACAATCGAATTATACACTTTTTACGATAGAATTATATAAAATTTCAAACTCGCATATCTCCGTTACTGTTGAAGATACAGAAGTGATTTTACACTCAATTTAATCAGGTCGACCTAACCTAACCTAAACTGACCTGACCTAACCTAACTTAACTTAACTTTAATTAACCTAACCAAATAGCAATAAAATAAAAACAATCTATTTGTGCCCGATTGTAGTCGTTGTCGAGGAGATTTGAAATATAGATTTTGATTGTTGAAACATTATAAAACAATCGAATTTCACACATTTTACAATATAATTATATAACATTTCAAACTCGCATATCTCCGTTACTATTGAAGATACAGAAGTGATTTTGCACTCAATGGAATCAGGTCGACGCTCTCTATTGGATCATGGGGAAAAATGTAATCCATGTGTAATATTCATGCTTAGTTATCATGGAAACTCTCATAACAATAAATTAAACAATCTATTTATTACCTATTGTATTCGTTGTCGAGGAGATTTCAAATATAGATTTTGATTGTTGAAACATTATAAAACAATCGAATTATACACTTTTTACGATAGAATTATATAAAATTTCAAACTCGCATATCTACGTTACTGTTGAAGATACAGAAGTGATTTTACACTCAATTTAATCAGGTCGACCTAACCTAACCTAAACTGACCTGACCTAACCTAACTTAACTTAACTTTAATTAACCTAACCAAATAGCAATAAAATAAAAACAATCTATTTGTGCCTGATTGTAGTCGTTGTCGAGGAGATTTGAAATATAGATTTTGATTGTTGAAACATTATAAAACAATCGAATTTCACACATTTTACAATATAATTATATAACATTTCAAACTCGCATATCTCCGTTACTATTGAAGATACAGAAGTGATTTTGCACTCAATGGAATCAGGTCGACGCTCTCTATTGGATCATGGGGAAAAATGTAATCCATGTGTAATATTCATGCTTAGTTATCATGGAAACTCTCATAACAATAAATTAAACAATCTATTTATTACCTATTGTATTCGTTGTCGAGGAGATTTCAAATATAGATTTTGATTGTTGAAACATTATAAAACAATCGAATTTCACACATTTTACAATATAATTATATAACATTTCAAACTCGCATATCTCCGTTACTATTGAAGATACAGAAGTGATTTTGCACTCAATGGAATCAGGTCGACGCTCTCTATTGGATCATGGGGAAAAATGTAATCCATGTGTAATATTCATGCTTAGATACCATGGAAAAAATCCTAACAATAAATTAAACAATCTATTTATTACCTATTGTATTCGTTGTCGAGGAGATTTCAAATAGAGATTTTGATTGTTGAAACATTATAAAACAATCGAATTATACACTTTTTACGATAGAATTATATAAAATTTCAAACTCGCATATCTCCGTTACTCTTGAAGATACAGAAGTGATTTTACACTCAATTTAATCAGTTCGACCTAACCTAACCTAAACTGACCTGACCTAACCTAACTTAACTTAACTTTAATTAACCTAACCAAATAGCAATAAAATAAAAACAATCTATTTCTGCCCGATTGTAGTCGTTGTCGACGAGATTTGAAATATAGATTTTGATTGTTGAAACATTATAAAACAATCGAATTTCACACATTTTACAATATAATTATATAACATTTCAAACTCGCATATCTCCGTTACTATTGAAGATACAGAAGTGATTTTGCACTCAATGGAATCAGGTCGACGCTCTCTATTGGATCATGGGGAAAAATGTAATCCATGTGTAATATTCATGCTTAGTTATCATGGAAACTCTCATAATAATAAATTAAACAATCTATTTATTACCTATTGTATTCGTTGTCGAGGAGATTTCAAATATAGATTTTGATTGTTGAAACATTATAAAACAATCGAATTATACACTTTTTACGATAGAATTATATAAAATTTCAAACTCGCATATCTCCGTTACTGTTGAAGATACAGAAGTGATTTTACACTCAATTTAATCAGGTCGACCTAACCTAACCTAAACTGACCTGACCTAACCTAACTTAACTTAACTTTATATAACCTAACCAAATAGCAATAAAATAAAAACAATCTATTTGTGCCCGATTGTAGTCGTTGTCGAGGAGATTTGAAATATAGATTTTGATTGTTGAAACATTATAAAACAATCGAATTTCACACATTTTACAATATAATTATATAACATTTCAAACTCGCATATCTCCGTTACTATTGAAGATACAGAAGTGATTTTGCACTCAATGGAATCAGGTCGACGCTCTCTATTGGATCATGGGGAAAAATGTAATCCATGTGTAATATTCATGCTTAGTTATCATGGAAACTCTCATAACAATAAATTAAACAATCTATTTATTACCTATTGTATTCGTTGTCGAGGAGATTTCAAATATAGATTTTGATTGTTGAAACATTATAAAACAATCGAATTATACACTTTTTACGATAGAATTATATAAAATTTCAAACTCGCATATCTACGTTACTGTTGAAGATACAGAAGTGATTTTACACTCAATTTAATCAGGTCGACCTAACCTAACCTAAACTGACCTGACCTAACCTAACTTAACTTAACTTTAATTAACCTAACCAAATAGCAATAAAATAAAAACAATCTATTTGTGCCCGATTGTAGTCGTTGTCGAGGAGATTTGAAATATAGATTTTGATTGTTGAAACATTATAAAACAATCGAATTTCACACATTTTACAATATAATTATATAACATTTCAAACTCGCATATCTCCGTTACTATTGAAGATACAGAAGTGATTTTGCACTCAATGGAATCAGGTCGACGCTCTCTATTGGATCATGGGGAAAAATGTAATCCATGTGTAATATTCATGCTTAGTTATCATGGAAACTCTCATAACAATAAATTAAACAATCTATTTATTACCTATTGTATTCGTTGTCGAGGAGATTTCAAATATAGATTTTGATTGTTGAAACATTATAAAACAATCGAATTATACACTTTTTACGATAGAATTATATAAAATTTCAAACTCGCATATCTACGTTACTGTTGAAGATACAGAAGTGATTTTACACTCAATTTAATCAGGTCGACCTAACCTAACCTAAACTGACCTGACCTAACCTAACTTAACTTAACTTTAATTAACCTAACCAAATAGCAATAAAATAAAAACAATCTATTTGTGCCTGATTGTAGTCGTTGTCGAGGAGATTTGAAATATAGATTTTGATTGTTGAAACATTATAAAACAATCGAATTTCACACATTTTACAATATAATTATATAACATTTCAAACTCGCATATCTCCGTTACTATTGAAGATACAGAAGTGATTTTGCACTCAATGGAATCAGGTCGACGCTCTCTATTGGATCATGGGGAAAAATGTAATCCATGTGTAATATTCATGCTTAGTTATCATGGAAACTCTCATAACAATAAATTAAACAATCTATTTATTACCTATTGTATTCGTTGTCGAGGAGATTTCAAATATAGATTTTGATTGTTGAAACATTATAAAACAATCGAATTTCACACATTTTACAATATAATTATATAACATTTCAAACTCGCATATCTCCGTTACTATTGAAGATACAGAAGTGATTTTGCACTCAATGGAATCAGGTCGACGCTCTCTATTGGATCATGGGGAAAAATGTAATCCATGTGTAATATTCATGCTTAGATACCATGGAAAAAATCCTAACAATAAATTAAACAATCTATTTATTACCTATTGTATTCGTTGTCGAGGAGATTTCAAATAGAGATTTTGATTGTTGAAACATTATAAAACAATCGAATTATACACTTTTTACGATAGAATTATATAAAATTTCAAACTCGCATATCTCCGTTACTCTTGAAGATACAGAAGTGATTTTACACTCAATTTAATCAGTTCGACCTAACCTAACCTAAACTGACCTGACCTAACCTAACTTAACTTAACTTTAATTAACCTAACCAAATAGCAATAAAATAAAAACAATCTATTTCTGCCCGATTGTAGTCGTTGTCGACGAGATTTGAAATATAGATTTTGATTGTTGAAACATTATAAAACAATCGAATTTCACACATTTTACAATATAATTATATAACATTTCAAACTCGCATATCTCCGTTACTATTGAAGATACAGAAGTGATTTTGCACTCAATGGAATCAGGTCGACGCTCTCTATTGGATCATGGGGAAAAATGTAATCCATGTGTAATATTCATGCTTAGTTATCATGGAAACTCTCATAATAATAAATTAAACAATCTATTTATTACCTATTGTATTCGTTGTCGAGGAGATTTCAAATATAGATTTTGATTGTTGAAACATTATAAAACAATCGAATTATACACTTTTTACGATAGAATTATATAAAATTTCAAACTCGCATATCTCCGTTACTGTTGAAGATACAGAAGTGATTTTACACTCAATTTAATCAGGTCGACCTAACCTAACCTAAACTGACCTGACCTAACCTAACTTAACTTAACTTTATATAACCTAACCAAATAGCAATAAAATAAAAACAATCTATTTGTGCCCGATTGTAGTCGTTGTCGAGGAGATTTGAAATATAGATTTTGATTGTTGAAACATTATAAAACAATCGAATTTCACACATTTTACAATATAATTATATAACATTTCAAACTCGCATATCTCCGTTACTATTGAAGATACAGAAGTGATTTTGCACTCAATGGAATCAGGTCGACGCTCTCTATTGGATCATGGGGAAAAATGTAATCCATGTGTAATATTCATGCTTAGTTATCATGGAAACTCTCATAACAATAAATTAAACAATCTATTTATTACCTATTGTATTCGTTGTCGAGGAGATTTCAAATATAGATTTTGATTGTTGAAACATTATAAAACAATCGAATTATACACTTTTTACGATAGAATTATATAAAATTTCAAACTCGCATATCTACGTTACTGTTGAAGATACAGAAGTGATTTTACACTCAATTTAATCAGGTCGACCTAACCTAACCTAAACTGACCTGACCTAACCTAACTTAACTTAACTTTAATTAACCTAACCAAATAGCAATAAAATAAAAACAATCTATTTGTGCCTGATTGTAGTCGTTGTCGAGGAGATTTGAAATATAGATTTTGATTGTTGAAACATTATAAAACAATCGAATTTCACACATTTTACAATATAATTATATAACATTTCAAACTCGCATATCTCCGTTACTATTGAAGATACAGAAGTGATTTTGCACTCAATGGAATCAGGTCGACGCTCTCTATTGGATCATGGGGAAAAATGTAATCCATGTGTAATATTCATGCTTAGTTATCATGGAAACTCTCATAACAATAAATTAAACAATCTATTTATTACCTATTGTATTCGTTGTCGAGGAGATTTCAAATATAGATTTTGATTGTTGAAACATTATAAAACAATCGAATTATACACTTTTTACGATAGAATTATATAAAATTTCAAACTCGCATATCTACGTTACTGTTGAAGATACAGAAGTGATTTTACACTCAATTTAATCAGGTCGACCTAACCTAACCTAAACTGACCTGACCTAACCTAACTTAACTTAACTTTAATTAACCTAACCAAATAGCAATAAAATAAAAACAATCTATTTGTGCCTGATTGTAGTCGTTGTCGAGGAGATTTGAAATATAGATTTTGATTGTTGAAACATTATAAAACAATCGAATTTCACACATTTTACAATATAATTATATAACATTTCAAACTCGCATATCTCCGTTACTATTGAAGATACAGAAGTGATTTTGCACTCAATGGAATCAGGTCGACGCTCTCTATTGGATCATGGGGAAAAATGTAATCCATGTGTAATATTCATGCTTAGTTATCATGGAAACTCTCATAACAATAAATTAAACAATCTATTTATTACCTATTGTATTCGTTGTCGAGGAGATTTCAAATATAGATTTTGATTGTTGAAACATTATAAAACAATCGAATTATACACTTTTTACGATAGAATTATATAAAATTTCAAACTCGCATATCTACGTTACTGTTGAAGATACAGAAGTGATTTTACACTCAATTTAATCAGGTCGACCTAACCTAACCTAAACTGACCTGACCTAACCTAACTTAACTTAACTTTAATTAACCTAACCAAATAGCAATAAAATAAAAACAATCTATTTGTGCCTGATTGTAGTCGTTGTCGAGGAGATTTGAAATATAGATTTTGATTGTTGAAACATTATAAAACAATCGAATTTCACACATTTTACAATATAATTATATAACATTTCAAACTCGCATATCTCCGTTACTATTGAAGATACAGAAGTGATTTTGCACTCAATGGAATCAGGTCGACGCTCTCTATTGGATCATGGGGAAAAATGTAATCCATGTGTAATATTCATGCTTAGTTATCATGGAAACTCTCATAACAATAAATTAAACAATCTATTTATTACCTATTGTATTCGTTGTCGAGGAGATTTCAAATATAGATTTTGATTGTTGAAACATTATAAAACAATCGAATTTCACACATTTTACAATATAATTATATAACATTTCAAACTCGCATATCTCCGTTACTATTGAAGATACAGAAGTGATTTTGCACTCAATGGAATCAGGTCGACGCTCTCTATTGGATCATGGGGAAAAATGTAATCCATGTGTAATATTCATGCTTAGATACCATGGAAAAAATCCTAACAATAAATTAAACAATCTATTTATTACCTATTGTATTCGTTGTCGAGGAGATTTCAAATAGAGATTTTGATTGTTGAAACATTATAAAACAATCGAATTATACACTTTTTACGATAGAATTATATAAAATTTCAAACTCGCATATCTCCGTTACTCTTGAAGATACAGAAGTGATTTTACACTCAATTTAATCAGTTCGACCTAACCTAACCTAAACTGACCTGACCTAACCTAACTTAACTTAACTTTAATTAACCTAACCAAATAGCAATAAAATAAAAACAATCTATTTCTGCCCGATTGTAGTCGTTGTCGACGAGATTTGAAATATAGATTTTGATTGTTGAAACATTATAAAACAATCGAATTTCACACATTTTACAATATAATTATATAACATTTCAAACTCGCATATCTCCGTTACTATTGAAGATACAGAAGTGATTTTGCACTCAATGGAATCAGGTCGACGCTCTCTATTGGATCATGGGGAAAAATGTAATCCATGTGTAATATTCATGCTTAGTTATCATGGAAACTCTCATAATAATAAATTAAACAATCTATTTATTACCTATTGTATTCGTTGTCGAGGAGATTTCAAATATAGATTTTGATTGTTGAAACATTATAAAACAATCGAATTATACACTTTTTACGATAGAATTATATAAAATTTCAAACTCGCATATCTCCGTTACTCTTGAAGATACAGAAGTGATTTTACACTCAATTTAATCAGGTCGACCTAACCTAACCTAAACTGACCTGACCTAACCTAACTTAACTTAACTTTATATAACCTAACCAAATAGCAATAAAATAAAAACAATCTATTTGTGCCCGATTGTAGTCGTTGTCGAGGAGATTTGAAATATAGATTTTGATTGTTGAAACATTATAAAACAATCGAATTTCACACATTTTACAATATAATTATATAACATTTCAAACTCGCATATCTCCGTTACTATTGAAGATACAGAAGTGATTTTGCACTCAATGGAATCAGGTCGACGCTCTCTATTGGATCATGGGGAAAAATGTAATCCATGTGTAATATTCATGCTTAGTTATCATGGAAACTCTCATAACAATAAATTAAACAATCTATTTATTACCTATTGTATTCGTTGTCGAGGAGATTTCAAATATAGATTTTGATTGTTGAAACATTATAAAACAATCGAATTATACACTTTTTACGATAGAATTATATAAAATTTCAAACTCGCATATCTACGTTACTGTTGAAGATACAGAAGTGATTTTACACTCAATTTAATCAGGTCGACCTAACCTAACCTAAACTGACCTGACCTAACCTAACTTAACTTAACTTTAATTAACCTAACCAAATAGCAATAAAATAAAAACAATCTATTTGTGCCTGATTGTAGTCGTTGTCGAGGAGATTTGAAATATAGATTTTGATTGTTGAAACATTATAAAACAATCGAATTTCACACATTTTACAATATAATTATATAACATTTCAAACTCGCATATCTCCGTTACTATTGAAGATACAGAAGTGATTTTGCACTCAATGGAATCAGGTCGACGCTCTCTATTGGATCATGGGGAAAAATGTAATCCATGTGTAATATTCATGCTTAGTTATCATGGAAACTCTCATAACAATAAATTAAACAATCTATTTATTACCTATTGTATTCGTTGTCGAGGAGATTTCAAATATAGATTTTGATTGTTGAAACATTATAAAACAATCGAATTATACACTTTTTACGATAGAATTATATAAAATTTCAAACTCGCATATCTCCGTTACTGTTGAAGATACAGAAGTGATTTTACACTCAATTTAATCAGGTCGACCTAACCTAACCTAAACTGACCTGACCTAACCTAACTTAACTTAACTTTAATTAACCTAACCAAATAGCAATAAAATAAAAACAATCTATTTGTGCCCGATTGTAGTCGTTGTCGAGGAGATTTGAAATATAGATTTTGATTGTTGAAACATTATAAAACAATCGAATTTCACACATTTTACAATATAATTATATAACATTTCAAACTCGCATATCTCCGTTACTATTGAAGATACAGAAGTGATTTTGCACTCAATGGAATCAGGTCGACGCTCTCTATTGGATCATGGGGAAAAATGTAATCCATGTGTAATATTCATGCTTAGTTATCATGGAAACTCTCATAACAATAAATTAAACAATCTATTTATTACCTATTGTATTCGTTGTCGAGGAGATTTCAAATATAGATTTTGATTGTTGAAACATTATAAAACAATCGAATTATACACTTTTTACGATAGAATTATATAAAATTTCAAACTCGCATATCTCCGTTACTCTTGAAGATACAGAAGTGATTTTACACTCAATTTAATCAGTTCGACCTAACCTAACCTAAACTTACCTGACCTAACCTAACTTAACTTTAATTAACCTAACCTAACCTAACCTAATAACAATAAAATAAAAACAATCTATTTGTGCCCGATTGTAGTCGTTGTCGAGGAGATTTGAAATATAGATTTTGATTGTTGAAACATTATAAAACAATCGAATTTCACACATTTTACAATATAATTATATAACATTTCAAACTCGCATATCTCCGTTACTATTGAAGATACAGAAGTGATTTTGCACTCAATGGAATCAGGTCGACGCTCTCTATTGGATCATGGGGAAAAATGTAATCCATGTGTAATATTCATGCTTAGTTATCATGGAAACTCTCATAACAATAAATTAAACAATCTATTTATTACCTATTGTATTCGTTGTCGAGGAGATTTCAAATATAGATTTTGATTGTTGAAACATTATAAAACAATCGAATTTCACACATTTTACAATATAATTATATAACATTTCAAACTCGCATATCTCCGTTACTATTGAAGATACAGAAGTGATTTTGCACTCAATGGAATCAGGTCGACGCTCTCTATTGGCTCATGGGGAAAAATGTAATCCATGTGTAATATTCATGCTTAGATACCATGGAAAAAATCCTAACAATAAATTAAACAATCTATTTATTACCTATTGTATTCGTTGTCGAGGAGATTTCAAATAGAGATTTTGATTGTTGAAACATTATAAAACAATCGAATTATACACTTTTTACGATAGAATTATATAAAATTTCAAACTCGCATATCTCCGTTACTCTTGAAGATACAGAAGTGATTTTACACTCAATTTAATCAGTTCGACCTAACCTAACCTAAACTGACCTGACCTAACCTAACTTAACTTAACTTTAATTAACCTAACCAAATAGCAATAAAATAAAAACAATCTATTTCTGCCCGATTGTAGTCGTTGTCGACGAGATTTGAAATATAGATTTTGATTGTTGAAACATTATAAAACAATCGAATTTCACACATTTTACAATATAATTATATAACATTTCAAACTCGCATATCTCCGTTACTATTGAAGATACAGAAGTGATTTTGCACTCAATGGAATCAGGTCGACGCTCTCTATTGGATCATGGGGGAAAATGTAATCCATGTGTAATATTCATGCTTAGTTATCATGGAAACTCTCATAATAATAAATTAAACAATCTATTTATTACCTATTGTATTCGTTGTCGAGGAGATTTCAAATATAGATTTTGATTGTTGAAACATTATAAAACAATCGAATTATACACTTTTTACGATAGAATTATATAAAATTTCAAACTCGCATATCTCCGTTACTGTTGAAGATACAGAAGTGATTTTACACTCAATTTAATCAGGTCGACCTAACCTAACCTAAACTGACCTGACCTAACCTAACTTAACTTAACTTTAATTAACCTAACCAAATAGCAATAAAATAAAAACAATCTATTTGTGCCTGATTGTAGTCGTTGTCGAGGAGATTTGAAATATAGATTTTGATTGTTGAAACATTATAAAACAATCGAATTTCACACATTTTACAATATAATTATATAACATTTCAAACTCGCATATCTCCGTTACTATTGAAGATACAGAAGTGATTTTGCACTCAATGGAATCAGGTCGACGCTCTCTATTGGATCATGGGGAAAAATGTAATCCATGTGTAATATTCATGCTTAGTTATCATGGAAACTCTCATAACAATAAATTAAACAATCTATTTATTACCTATTGTATTCGTTGTCGAGGAGATTTCAAATATATATTTTGATTGTTGAAACATTATAAAACAATCGAATTATACACTTTTTACGATAGAATTATATAAAATTTCAAACTCGCATATCTCCGTTACTGTTGAAGATACAGAAGTGATTTTACACTCAATTTAATCAGTTCGACCTAACCTAACCTAAACTTACCTGACCTAACCTAACTTAACTTTAATTAACCTAACCTAACCTAACCTAATAACAATAAAATAAAAACAATCTATTTGTGCCCGATTGTAGTCGTTGTCGAGGAGATTTGAAATATAGATTTTGATTGTTGAAACATTATAAAACAATCGAATTTCACACATTTTACAATATAATTATATAACATTTCAAACTCGCATATCTCCGTTACTATTGAAGATACAGAAGTGATTTTGCACTCAATGGAATCAGGTCGACGCTCTCTATTGGATCATGGGGAAAAATGTAATCCATGTGTAATATTCATGCTTAGTTATCATGGAAACTCTCATAACAATAAATTAAACAATCTATTTATTACCTATTGTATTCGTTGTCGAGGAGATTTCAAATATAGATTTTGATTGTTGAAACATTATAAAACAATCGAATTTCACACATTTTACAATATAATTATATAACATTTCAAACTCGCATATCTCCGTTACTATTGAAGATACAGAAGTGATTTTGCACTCAATGGAATCAGGTCGACGCTCTCTATTGGCTCATGGGGAAAAATGTAATCCATGTGTAATATTCATGCTTAGATACCATGGAAAAAATCCTAACAATAAATTAAACAATCTATTTATTACCTATTGTATTCGTTGTCGAGGAGATTTCAAATAGAGATTTTGATTGTTGAAACATTATAAAACAATCGAATTATACACTTTTTACGATAGAATTATATAAAATTTCAAACTCGCATATCTCCGTTACTCTTGAAGATACAGAAGTGATTTTACACTCAATTTAATCAGTTCGACCTAACCTAACCTAAACTGACCTGACCTAACCTAACTTAACTTAACTTTAATTAACCTAACCAAATAGCAATAAAATAAAAACAATCTATTTCTGCCCGATTGTAGTCGTTGTCGACGAGATTTGAAATATAGATTTTGATTGTTGAAACATTATAAAACAATCGAATTTCACACATTTTACAATATAATTATATAACATTTCAAACTCGCATATCTCCGTTACTATTGAAGATACAGAAGTGATTTTGCACTCAATGGAATCAGGTCGACGCTCTCTATTGGATCATGGGGAAAAATGTAATCCATGTGTAATATTCATGCTTAGTTATCATGGAAACTCTCATAATAATAAATTAAACAATCTATTTATTACCTATTGTATTCGTTGTCGAGGAGATTTCAAATATAGATTTTGATTGTTGAAACATTATAAAACAATCGAATTATACACTTTTTACGATAGAATTATATAAAATTTCAAACTCGCATATCTCCGTTACTGTTGAAGATACAGAAGTGATTTTACACTCAATTTAATCAGGTCGACCTAACCTAACCTAAACTGACCTGACCTAACCTAACTTAACTTAACTTTAATTAACCTAACCAAATAGCAATAAAATAAAAACAATCTATTTGTGCCTGATTGTAGTCGTTGTCGAGGAGATTTGAAATATAGATTTTGATTGTTGAAACATTATAAAACAATCGAATTTCACACATTTTACAATATAATTATATAACATTTCAAACTCGCATATCTCCGTTACTATTGAAGATACAGAAGTGATTTTGCACTCAATGGAATCAGGTCGACGCTCTCTATTGGATCATGGGGAAAAATGTAATCCATGTGTAATATTCATGCTTAGTTATCATGGAAACTCTCATAACAATAAATTAAACAATCTATTTATTACCTATTGTATTCGTTGTCGAGGAGATTTCAAATATAGATTTTGATTGTTGAAACATTATAAAACAATCGAATTATACACTTTTTACGATAGAATTATATAAAATTTCAAACTCGCATATCTCCGTTACTGTTGAAGATACAGAAGTGATTTTACACTCAATTTAATCAGTTCGACCTAACCTAACCTAAACTTACCTGACCTAACCTAACTTAACTTTAATTAACCTAACCTAACCTAACCTAATAACAATAAAATAAAAACAATCTATTTGTGCCCGATTGTAGTCGTTGTCGAGGAGATTTGAAATATAGATTTTGATTGTTGAAACATTATAAAACAATCGAATTTCACACATTTTACAATATAATTATATAACATTTCAAACTCGCATATCTCCGTTACTATTGAAGATACAGAAGTGATTTTGCACTCAATGGAATCAGGTCGACGCTCTCTATTGGATCATGGGGAAAAATGTAATCCATGTGTAATATTCATGCTTAGTTATCATGGAAACTCTCATAACAATAAATTAAACAATCTATTTATTACCTATTGTATTCGTTGTCGAGGAGATTTCAAATATAGATTTTGATTGTTGAAACATTATAAAACAATCGAATTTCACACATTTTACAATATAATTATATAACATTTCAAACTCGCATATCTCCGTTACTATTGAAGATACAGAAGTGATTTTGCACTCAATGGAATCAGGTCGACGCTCTCTATTGGCTCATGGGGAAAAATGTAATCCATGTGTAATATTCATGCTTAGATACCATGGAAAAAATCCTAACAATAAATTAAACAATCTATTTATTACCTATTGTATTCGTTGTCGAGGAGATTTCAAATAGAGATTTTGATTGTTGAAACATTATAAAACAATCGAATTATACACTTTTTACGATAGAATTATATAAAATTTCAAACTCGCATATCTCCGTTACTCTTGAAGATACAGAAGTGATTTTACACTCAATTTAATCAGTTCGACCTAACCTAACCTAAACTGACCTGACCTAACCTAACTTAACTTAACTTTAATTAACCTAACCAAATAGCAATAAAATAAAAACAATCTATTTCTGCCCGATTGTAGTCGTTGTCGACGAGATTTGAAATATAGATTTTGATTGTTGAAACATTATAAAACAATCGAATTTCACACATTTTACAATATAATTATATAACATTTCAAACTCGCATATCTCCGTTACTATTGAAGATACAGAAGTGATTTTGCACTCAATGGAATCAGGTCGACGCTCTCTATTGGATCATGGGGAAAAATGTAATCCATGTGTAATATTCATGCTTAGTTATCATGGAAACTCTCATAATAATAAATTAAACAATCTATTTATTACCTATTGTATTCGTTGTCGAGGAGATTTCAAATATAGATTTTGATTGTTGAAACATTATAAAACAATCGAATTATACACTTTTTACGATAGAATTATATAAAATTTCAAACTCGCATATCTCCGTTACTGTTGAAGATACAGAAGTGATTTTACACTCAATTTAATCAGGTCGACCTAACCTAACCTAAACTGACCTGACCTAACCTAACTTAACTTAACTTTAATTAACCTAACCAAATAGCAATAAAATAAAAACAATCTATTTGTGCCCGATTGTAGTCGATGTCGAGGAGATTTGAAATATAGATTTTGATTGTTGAAACATTATAAAACAATCGAATTTCACACATTTTACAATATAATTATATAACATTTCAAACTCGCATATCTCCGTTACTATTGAAGATACAGAAGTGATTTTGCACTCAATGGAATCAGGTCGACGCTCTCTATTGGATCATGGGGAAAAATGTAATCCATGTGTAATATTCATGCTTAGTTATCATGGAAACTCTCATAACAATAAATTAAACAATCTATTTATTACCTATTGTATTCGTTGTCGAGGAGATTTCAAATATAGATTTTGATTGTTGAAACATTATAAAACAATCGAATTATACACTTTTTACGATAGAATTATATAAAATTTCAAACTCGCATATCTCCGTTACTGTTGAAGATACAGAAGTGATTTTACACTCAATTTAATCAGGTCGACCTAACCTAACCTAAACTGACCTGACCTAACCTAACTTAACTTAACTTTAATTAACCTAACCAAATAGCAATAAAATAAAAACAATCTATTTGTGCCTGATTGTAGTCGTTGTCGAGGAGATTTGAAATATAGATTTTGATTGTTGAAACATTATAAAACAATCGAATTTCACACATTTTACAATATAATTATATAACATTTCAAACTCGCATATCTCCGTTACTATTGAAGATACAGAAGTGATTTTGCACTCAATGGAATCAGGTCGACGCTCTCTATTGGATCATGGGGAAAAATGTAATCCATGTGTAATATTCATGCTTAGTTATCATGGAAACTCTCATAACAATAAATTAAACAATCTATTTATTACCTATTGTATTCGTTGTCGAGGAGATTTCAAATATAGATTTTGATTGTTGAAACATTATAAAACAATCGAATTATACACTTTTTACGATAGAATTATATAAAATTTCAAACTCGCATATCTCCGTTACTGTTGAAGATACAGAAGTGATTTTACACTCAATTTAATCAGTTCGACCTAACCTAACCTAAACTTACCTGACCTAACCTAACTTAACTTTAATTAACCTAACCTAACCTAACCTAATAACAATAAAATAAAAACAATCTATTTGTGCCCGATTGTAGTCGTTGTCGAGGAGATTTGAAATATAGATTTTGATTGTTGAAACATTATAAAACAATCGAATTTCACACATTTTACAATATAATTATATAACATTTCAAACTCGCATATCTCCGTTACTATTGAAGATACAGAAGTGATTTTGCACTCAATGGAATCAGGTCGACGCTCTCTATTGGATCATGGGGAAAAATGTAATCCATGTGTAATATTCATGCTTAGTTATCATGGAAACTCTCATAACAATAAATTAAACAATCTATTTATTACCTATTGTATTCGTTGTCGAGGAGATTTCAAATATAGATTTTGATTGTTGAAACATTATAAAACAATCGAATTTCACACATTTTACAATATAATTATATAACATTTCAAACTCGCATATCTCCGTTACTATTGAAGATACAGAAGTGATTTTGCACTCAATGGAATCAGGTCGACGCTCTCTATTGGCTCATGGGGAAAAATGTAATCCATGTGTAATATTCATGCTTAGATACCATGGAAAAAATCCTAACAATAAATTAAACAATCTATTTATTACCTATTGTATTCGTTGTCGAGGAGATTTCAAATAGAGATTTTGATTGTTGAAACATTATAAAACAATCGAATTATACACTTTTTACGATAGAATTATATAAAATTTCAAACTCGCATATCTCCGTTACTCTTGAAGATACAGAAGTGATTTTACACTCAATTTAATCAGTTCGACCTAACCTAACCTAAACTGACCTGACCTAACCTAACTTAACTTAACTTTAATTAACCTAACCAAATAGCAATAAAATAAAAACAATCTATTTCTGCCCGATTGTAGTCGTTGTCGACGAGATTTGAAATATAGATTTTGATTGTTGAAACATTATAAAACAATCGAATTTCACACATTTTACAATATAATTATATAACATTTCAAACTCGCATATCTCCGTTACTATTGAAGATACAGAAGTGATTTTGCACTCAATGGAATCAGGTCGACGCTCTCTATTGGATCATGGGGAAAAATGTAATCCATGTGTAATATTCTTGCTTAGTTATCATGGAAACTCTCATAATAATATATTAAACAATCTATTTATTACCTATTGTATTCGTTGTCGAGGAGATTTCAAATATAGATTTTGATTGTTGAAACATTATAAAACAATCGAATTATACACTTTTTACGATAGAATTATATAAAATTTCAAACTCGCATATCTCCGTTACTGTTGAAGATACAGAAGTGATTTTACACTCAATTTAATCAGGTCGACCTAACCTAACCTAAACTGACCTGACCTAACCTAACTTAACTTAACTTTAATTAACCTAACCAAATAGCAATAAAATAAAAACAATCTATTTGTGCCCGATTGTAGTCGATGTCGAGGAGATTTGAAATATAGATTTTGATTGTTGAAACATTATAAAACAATCGAATTTCACACATTTTACAATATAATTATATAACATTTCAAACTCGCATATCTCCGTTACTATTGAAGATACAGAAGTGATTTTGCACTCAATGGAATCAGGTCGACGCTCTCTATTGGATCATGGGGAAAAATGTAATCCATGTGTAATATTCATGCTTAGTTATCATGGAAACTCTCATAACAATAAATTAAACAATCTATTTATTACCTATTGTATTCGTTGTCGAGGAGATTTCAAATATAGATTTTGATTGTTGAAACATTATAAAACAATCGAATTATACACTTTTTACGATAGAATTATATAAAATTTCAAACTCGCATATCTACGTTACTGTTGAAGATACAGAAGTGATTTTACACTCAATTTAATCAGGTCGACCTAACCTAACCTAAACTGACCTGACCTAACCTAACTTAACTTAACTTTAATTAACCTAACCAAATAGCAATAAAATAAAAACAATCTATTTGTGCCTGATTGTAGTCGTTGTCGAGGAGATTTGAAATATAGATTTTGATTGTTGAAACATTATAAAACAATCGAATTTCACACATTTTACAATATAATTATATAACATTTCAAACTCGCATATCTCCGTTACTATTGAAGATACAGAAGTGATTTTGCACTCAATGGAATCAGGTCGACGCTCTCTATTGGATCATGGGGAAAAATGTAATCCATGTGTAATATTCATGCTTAGTTATCATGGAAACTCTCATAACAATAAATTAAACAATCTATTTATTACCTATTGTATTCGTTGTCGAGGAGATTTCAAATATAGATTTTGATTGTTGAAACATTATAAAACAATCGAATTTCACACATTTTACAATATAATTATATAACATTTCAAACTCGCATATCTCCGTTACTATTGAAGATACAGAAGTGATTTTGCACTCAATGGAATCAGGTCGACGCTCTCTATTGGCTCATGGGGAAAAATGTAATCCATGTGTAATATTCATGCTTAGATACCATGGAAAAAATCCTAACAATAAATTAAACAATCTATTTATTACCTATTGTATTCGTTGTCGAGGAGATTTCAAATAGAGATTTTGATTGTTGAAACATTATAAAACAATCGAATTATACACTTTTTACGATAGAATTATATAAAATTTCAAACTCGCATATCTCCGTTACTCTTGAAGATACAGAAGTGATTTTACACTCAATTTAATCAGTTCGACCTAACCTAACCTAAACTGACCTGACCTAACCAAACTTAACTTAACTTTAATTAACCTAACCAAATAGCAATAAAATAAAAACAATCTATTTCTGCCCGATTGTAGTCGTTGTCGACGAGATTTGAAATATAGATTTTGATTGTTGAAACATTATAAAACAATCGAATTTCACACATTTTGCAATATAATTATATAACATTTCAAACTCGCATATCTCCGTTACTATTGAAGATACAGAAGTGATTTTGCACTCAATGGAATCAGGTCGACGCTCTCTATTGGATCATGGGGAAAAATGTAATCCATGTGTAATATTCATGCTTAGTTATCATGGAAACTCTCATAATAATAAATTAAACAATCTATTTATTACCTATTGTATTCGTTGTCGAGGAGATTTCAAATATAGATTTTGATTGTTGAAACATTATAAAACAATCGAATTATACACTTTTTACGATAGAATTATATAAAATTTCAAACTCGCATATCTCCGTTACTGTTGAAGATACAGAAGTGATTTTACACTCAATTTAATCAGGTCGACCTAACCTAACCTAAACTGACCTGACCTAACCTAACTTAACTTAACTTTAATTAACCTAACCAAATAGCAATAAAATAAAAACAATCTATTTGTGCCCGATTGTAGTCGTTGTCGAGGAGATTTGAAATATAGATTTTGATTGTTGAAACATTATAAAACAATCGAATTTCACACATTTTACAATATAATTATATAACATTTCAAACTCGCATATCTCCGTTACTATTGAAGATACAGAAGTGATTTTGCACTCAATGGAATCAGGTCGACGCTCTCTATTGGATCATGGGGAAAAATGTAATCCATGTGTAATATTCATGCTTAGTTATCATGGAAACTCTCATAACAATAAATTAAACAATCTATTTATTACCTATTGTATTCGTTGTCGAGGAGATTTCAAATATAGATTTTGATTGTTGAAACATTATAAAACAATCGAATTATACACTTTTTACGATAGAATTATATAAAATTTCAAACTCGCATATCTACGTTACTGTTGAAGATACAGAAGTGATTTTACACTCAATTTAATCAGGTCGACCTAACCTAACCTAAACTGACCTGACCTAACCTAACTTAACTTAACTTTAATTAACCTAACCAAATAGCAATAAAATAAAAACAATCTATTTGTGCCTGATTGTAGTCGTTGTCGAGGAGATTTGAAATATAGATTTTGATTGTTGAAACATTATAAAACAATCGAATTTCACACATTTTACAATATAATTATATAACATTTCAAACTCGCTTATCTCCGTTACTATTGAAGATAAAGAAGTGATTTTGCACTCAATGGAATCAGCTCGACGCTCTCTATTGGCTCATGGGGAAAAATGTAATCCATGTGTAATATTCATGCTTAGTTATCATGGAAACTCTCATAACAATAAATTAAACAATCTATTTATTACCTATTGTATTCGTTGTCGAGGAGATTTCAAATATAGATTTTGATTGTTGAAACATTATAAAACAATCGAATTATACACTTTTTACGATAGAATTATATAAAATTTCAAACTCGCATATCTCCGTTACTGTTGAAGATACAGAAGTGATTTTACACTCAATTTAATCAGGTCGACCTAACCTAACCTAAACTGACCTGACCTAACCTAACTTAACTTAACTTTAATTAACCTAACCAAATAGCAATAAAATAAAAACAATCTATTTGTGCCCGATTGTAGTCGTTGTCGAGGAGATTTGAAATATAGATTTTGATTGTTGAAACATTATAAAACAATCGAATTTCACACATTTTACAATATAATTATATAACATTTCAAACTCGCATATCTCCGTTACTATTGAAGATACAGAAGTGATTTTGCACTCAATGGAATCAGGTCGACGCTCTCTATTGGATCATGGGGAAAAATGTAATCCATGTGTAATATTCATGCTTAGTTATCATGGAAACTCTCATAACAATAAATTAAACAATCTATTTATTACCTATTGTATTCGTTGTCGAGGAGATTTCAAATATAGATTTTGATTGTTGAAACATTATAAAACAATCGAATTATACACTTTTTACGATAGAATTATATAAAATTTCAAACTCGCATATCTACGTTACTGTTGAAGATACAGAAGTGATTTTACACTCAATTTAATCAGGTCGACCTAACCTAACCTAAACTGACCTGACCTAACCTAACTTAACTTAACTTTAATTAACCTAACCAAATAGCAATAAAATAAAAACAATCTATTTGTGCCTGATTGTAGTCGTTGTCGAGGAGATTTGAAATATAGATTTTGATTGTTGAAACATTATAAAACAATCGAATTTCACACATTTTACAATATAATTATATAACATTTCAAACTCGCTTATCTCCGTTACTATTGAAGATAAAGAAGTGATTTTGCACTCAATGGAATCAGCTCGACGCTCTCTATTGGCTCATGGGGAAAAATGTAATCCATGTGTAATATTCATGCTTAGTTATCATGGAAACTCTCATAACAATAAATTAAACAATCTATTTATTACCTATTGTATTCGTTGTCGAGGAGATTTCAAATATAGATTTTGATTGTTGAAACATTATAAAACAATCGAATTATACACTTTTTACGATAGAATTATATAAAATTTCAAACTCGCATATCTCCGTTACTGTTGAAGATACAGAAGTGATTTTACACTCAATTTAATCAGGTCGACCTAACCTAACCTAAACTGACCTGACCTAACCTAACTTAACTTAACTTTAATTAACCTAACCAAATAGCAATAAAATAAAAACAATCTATTTGTGCCCGATTGTAGTCGTTGTCGAGGAGATTTGAAATATAGATTTTGATTGTTGAAACATTATAAAACAATCGAATTTCACACATTTTACAATATAATTATATAACATTTCAAACTCGCATATCTCCGTTACTATTGAAGATACAGAAGTGATTTTGCACTCAATGGAATCAGGTCGACGCTCTCTATTGGATCATGGGGAAAAATGTAATCCATGTGTAATATTCATGCTTAGTTATCATGGAAACTCTCATAACAATAAATTAAACAATCTATTTATTACCTATTGTATTCGTTGTCGAGGAGATTTCAAATATAGATTTTGATTGTTGAAACATTATAAAACAATCGAATTATACACTTTTTACGATAGAATTATATAAAATTTCAAACTCGCATATCTACGTTACTGTTGAAGATACAGAAGTGATTTTACACTCAATTTAATCAGGTCGACCTAACCTAACCTAAACTGACCTGACCTAACCTAACTTAACTTAACTTTAATTAACCTAACCAAATAGCAATAAAATAAAAACAATCTATTTGTGCCTGATTGTAGTCGTTGTCGAGGAGATTTGAAATATAGATTTTGATTGTTGAAACATTATAAAACAATCGAATTTCACACATTTTACAATATAATTATATAACATTTCAAACTCGCATATCTCCGTTACTATTGAAGATACAGAAGTGATTTTGCACTCAATGGAATCAGGTCGACGCTCTCTATTGGATCATGGGGAAAAATGTAATCCATGTGTAATATTCATGCTTAGTTATCATGGAAACTCTCATAACAATAAATTAAACAATCTATTTATTACCTATTGTATTCGTTGTCGAGGAGATTTCAAATATAGATTTTGATTGTTGAAACATTATAAAACAATCGAATTATACACTTTTTACGATAGAATTATATAAAATTTCAAACTCGCATATCTCCGTTACTGTTGAAGATACAGAAGTGATTTTACACTCAATTTAATCAGGTCGACCTAACCTAACCTAAACTGACCTGACCTAACCTAACTTAACTTAACTTTAATTAACCTAACCAAATAGCAATAAAATAAAAACAATCTATTTCTGCCCGATTGTAGTCGTTGTCGACGAGATTTGAAATATAGATTTTGATTGTTGAAACATTATAAAACAATCGAATTTCACACATTTTACAATATAATTATATAACATTTCAAACTCGCATATCTCCGTTACTATTGAAGATACAGAAGTGATTTTGCACTCAATGGAATCAGGTCGACGCTCTCTATTGGATCATGGGGAAAAATGTAATCCATGTGTAATATTCATGCTTAGTTATCATGGAAACTCTCATAATAATAAATTAAACAATCTATTTATTACCTATTGTATTCGTTGTCGAGGAGATTTCAAATATAGATTTTGATTGTTGAAACATTATAAAACAATCGAATTATACACTTTTTACGATAGAATTATATAAAATTTCAAACTCGCATATCTCCGTTACTGTTGAAGATACAGAAGTGATTTTACACTCAATTTAATCAGGTCGACCTAACCTAACCTAAACTGACCTGACCTAACCTAACTTAACTTAACTTTAATTAACCTAACCAAATAGCAATAAAATAAAAACAATCTATTTGTGCCCGATTGTAGTCGATGTCGAGGAGATTTGAAATATAGATTTTGATTGTTGAAACATTATAAAACAATCGAATTTCACACATTTTACAATATAATTATATAACATTTCAAACTCGCATATCTCCGTTACTATTGAAGATACAGAAGTGATTTTGCACTCAATGGAATCAGGTCGACGCTCTCTATTGGATCATGGGGAAAAATGTAATCCATGTGTAATATTCATGCTTAGTTATCATGGAAACTCTCATAACAATAAATTAAACAATCTATTTATTACCTATTGTATTCGTTGTCGAGGAGATTTCAAATATAGATTTTGATTGTTGAAACATTATAAAACAATCGAATTATACACTTTTTACGATAGAATTATATAAAATTTCAAACTCGCATATCTACGTTACTGTTGAAGATACAGAAGTGATTTTACACTCAATTTAATCAGGTCGACCTAACCTAACCTAAACTGACCTGACCTAACCTAACTTAACTTAACTTTAATTAACCTAACCAAATAGCAATAAAATAAAAACAATCTATTTGTGCCTGATTGTAGTCGTTGTCGAGGAGATTTGAAATATAGATTTTGATTGTTGAAACATTATAAAACAATCGAATTTCACACATTTTACAATATAATTATATAACATTTCAAACTCGCATATCTCCGTTACTATTGAAGATACAGAAGTGATTTTGCACTCAATGGAATCAGGTCGACGCTCTCTATTGGATCATGGGGAAAAATGTAATCCATGTGTAATATTCATGCTTAGTTATCATGGAAACTCTCATAACAATAAATTAAACAATCTATTTATTACCTATTGTATTCGTTGTCGAGGAGATTTCAAATATAGATTTTGATTGTTGAAACATTATAAAACAATCGAATTTCACACATTTTACAATATAATTATATAACATTTCAAACTCGCATATCTCCGTTACTATTGAAGATACAGAAGTGATTTTGCACTCAATGGAATCAGGTCGACGCTCTCTATTGGCTCATGGGGAAAAATGTAATCCATGTGTAATATTCATGCTTAGATACCATGGAAAAAATCCTAACAATAAATTAAACAATCTATTTATTACCTATTGTATTCGTTGTCGAGGAGATTTCAAATAGAGATTTTGATTGTTGAAACATTATAAAACAATCGAATTATACACTTTTTACGATAGAATTATATAAAATTTCAAACTCGCATATCTCCGTTACTCTTGAAGATACAGAAGTGATTTTACACTCAATTTAATCAGTTCGACCTAACCTAACCTAAACTGACCTGACCTAACCAAACTTAACTTAACTTTAATTAACCTAACCAAATAGCAATAAAATAAAAACAATCTATTTCTGCCCGATTGTAGTCGTTGTCGACGAGATTTGAAATATAGATTTTGATTGTTGAAACATTATAAAACAATCGAATTTCACACATTTTGCAATATAATTATATAACATTTCAAACTCGCATATCTCCGTTACTATTGAAGATACAGAAGTGATTTTGCACTCAATGGAATCAGGTCGACGCTCTCTATTGGATCATGGGGAAAAATGTAATCCATGTGTAATATTCATGCTTAGTTATCATGGAAACTCTCATAATAATAAATTAAACAATCTATTTATTACCTATTGTATTCGTTGTCGAGGAGATTTCAAATATAGATTTTGATTGTTGAAACATTATAAAACAATCGAATTATACACTTTTTACGATAGAATTATACAAAATTTCAAACTCGCATATCTCCGTTACTGTTGAAGATACAGAAGTGATTTTACACTCAATTTAATCAGGTCGACCTAACCTAACCTAAACTGACCTGACCTAACCTAACTTAACTTAACTTTAATTAACCTAACCAAATAGCAATAAAATAAAAACAATCTATTTGTGCCCGATTGTAGTCGTTGTCGAGGAGATTTGAAATATAGATTTTGATTGTTGAAACATTATAAAACAATCGAATTTCACACATTTTACAATATAATTATATAACATTTCAAACTCGCATATCTCCGTTACTATTGAAGATACAGAAGTGATTTTGCACTCAATGGAATCAGGTCGACGCTCTCTATTGGATCATGGGGAAAAATGTAATCCATGTGTAATATTCATGCTTAGTTATCATGGAAACTCTCATAACAATAAATTAAACAATCTATTTATTACCTATTGTATTCGTTGTCGAGGAGATTTCAAATATAGATTTTGATTGTTGAAACATTATAAAACAATCGAATTATACACTTTTTACGATAGAATTATATAAAATTTCAAACTCGCATATCTACGTTACTGTTGAAGATACAGAAGTGATTTTACACTCAATTTAATCAGGTCGACCTAACCTAACCTAAACTGACCTGACCTAACCTAACTTAACTTAACTTTAATTAACCTAACCAAATAGCAATAAAATAAAAACAATCTATTTGTGCCTGATTGTAGTCGTTGTCGAGGAGATTTGAAATATAGATTTTGATTGTTGAAACATTATAAAACAATCGAATTTCACACATTTTACAATATAATTATATAACATTTCAAACTCGCTTATCTCCGTTACTATTGAAGATAAAGAAGTGATTTTGCACTCAATGGAATCAGCTCGACGCTCTCTATTGGCTCATGGGGAAAAATGTAATCCATGTGTAATATTCATGCTTAGTTATCATGGAAACTCTCATAACAATAAATTAAACAATCTATTTATTACCTATTGTATTCGTTGTCGAGGAGATTTCAAATATAGATTTTGATTGTTGAAACATTATAAAACAATCGAATTATACACTTTTTACGATAGAATTATATAAAATTTCAAACTCGCATATCTCCGTTACTGTTGAAGATACAGAAGTGATTTTACACTCAATTTAATCAGGTCGACCTAACCTAACCTAAACTGACCTGACCTAACCTAACTTAACTTAACTTTAATTAACCTAACCAAATAGCAATAAAATAAAAACAATCTATTTGTGCCCGATTGTAGTCGTTGTCGAGGAGATTTGAAATATAGATTTTGATTGTTGAAACATTATAAAACAATCGAATTTCACACATTTTACAATATAATTATATAACATTTCAAACTCGCATATCTCCGTTACTATTGAAGATACAGAAGTGATTTTGCACTCAATGGAATCAGGTCGACGCTCTCTATTGGATCATGGGGAAAAATGTAATCCATGTGTAATATTCATGCTTAGTTATCATGGAAACTCTCATAACAATAAATTAAACAATCTATTTATTACCTATTGTATTCGTTGTCGAGGAGATTTCAAATATAGATTTTGATTGTTGAAACATTATAAAACAATCGAATTATACACTTTTTACGATAGAATTATATAAAATTTCAAACTCGCATATCTACGTTACTGTTGAAGATACAGAAGTGATTTTACACTCAATTTAATCAGGTCGACCTAACCTAACCTAAACTGACCTGACCTAACCTAACTTAACTTAACTTTAATTAACCTAACCAAATAGCAATAAAATAAAAACAATCTATTTGTGCCTGATTGTAGTCGTTGTCGAGGAGATTTGAAATATAGATTTTGATTGTTGAAACATTATAAAACAATCGAATTTCACACATTTTACAATATAATTATATAACATTTCAAACTCGCTTATCTCCGTTACTATTGAAGATAAAGAAGTGATTTTGCACTCAATGGAATCAGCTCGACGCTCTCTATTGGCTCATGGGGAAAAATGTAATCCATGTGTAATATTCATGCTTAGTTATCATGGAAACTCTCATAACAATAAATTAAACAATCTATTTATTACCTATTGTATTCGTTGTCGAGGAGATTTCAAATATAGATTTTGATTGTTGAAACATTATAAAACAATCGAATTATACACTTTTTACGATAGAATTATATAAAATTTCAAACTCGCATATCTCCGTTACTGTTGAAGATACAGAAGTGATTTTACACTCAATTTAATCAGGTCGACCTAACCTAACCTAAACTGACCTGACCTAACCTAACTTAACTTAACTTTAATTAACCTAACCAAATAGCAATAAAATAAAAACAATCTATTTGTGCCCGATTGTAGTCGTTGTCGAGGAGATTTGAAATATAGATTTTGATTGTTGAAACATTATAAAACAATCGAATTTCACACATTTTACAATATAATTATATAACATTTCAAACTCGCATATCTCCGTTACTATTGAAGATACAGAAGTGATTTTGCACTCAATGGAATCAGGTCGACGCTCTCTATTGGATCATGGGGAAAAATGTAATCCATGTGTAATATTCATGCTTAGTTATCATGGAAACTCTCATAACAATAAATTAAACAATCTATTTATTACCTATTGTATTCGTTGTCGAGGAGATTTCAAATATAGATTTTGATTGTTGAAACATTATAAAACAATCGAATTATACACTTTTTACGATAGAATTATATAAAATTTCAAACTCGCATATCTACGTTACTGTTGAAGATACAGAAGTGATTTTACACTCAATTTAATCAGGTCGACCTAACCTAACCTAAACTGACCTGACCTAACCTAACTTAACTTAACTTTAATTAACCTAACCAAATAGCAATAAAATAAAAACAATCTATTTGTGCCTGATTGTAGTCGTTGTCGAGGAGATTTGAAATATAGATTTTGATTGTTGAAACATTATAAAACAATCGAATTTCACACATTTTACAATATAATTATATAACATTTCAAACTCGCTTATCTCCGTTACTATTGAAGATAAAGAAGTGATTTTGCACTCAATGGAATCAGCTCGACGCTCTCTATTGGCTCATGGGGAAAAATGTAATCCATGTGTAATATTCATGCTTAGTTATCATGGAAACTCTCATAACAATAAATTAAACAATCTATTTATTACCTATTGTATTCGTTGTCGAGGAGATTTCAAATATAGATTTTGATTGTTGAAACATTATAAAACAATCGAATTATACACTTTTTACGATAGAATTATATAAAATTTCAAACTCGCATATCTCCGTTACTGTTGAAGATACAGAAGTGATTTTACACTCAATTTAATCAGGTCGACCTAACCTAACCTAAACTGACCTGACCTAACCTAACTTAACTTAACTTTAATTAACCTAACCAAATAGCAATAAAATAAAAACAATCTATTTGTGCCCGATTGTAGTCGTTGTCGAGGAGATTTGAAATATAGATTTTGATTGTTGAAACATTATAAAACAATCGAATTTCACACATTTTACAATATAATTATATAACATTTCAAACTCGCATATCTCCGTTACTATTGAAGATACAGAAGTGATTTTGCACTCAATGGAATCAGGTCGACGCTCTCTATTGGATCATGGGGAAAAATGTAATCCATGTGTAATATTCATGCTTAGTTATCATGGAAACTCTCATAACAATAAATTAAACAATCTATTTATTACCTATTGTATTCGTTGTCGAGGAGATTTCAAATATAGATTTTGATTGTTGAAACATTATAAAACAATCGAATTATACACTTTTTACGATAGAATTATATAAAATTTCAAACTCGCATATCTACGTTACTGTTGAAGATACAGAAGTGATTTTACACTCAATTTAATCAGGTCGACCTAACCTAACCTAAACTGACCTGACCTAACCTAACTTAACTTAACTTTAATTAACCTAACCAAATAGCAATAAAATAAAAACAATCTATTTGTGCCTGATTGTAGTCGTTGTCGAGGAGATTTGAAATATAGATTTTGATTGTTGAAACATTATAAAACAATCGAATTTCACACATTTTACAATATAATTATATAACATTTCAAACTCGCATATCTCCGTTACTATTGAAGATACAGAAGTGATTTTGCACTCAATGGAATCAGGTCGACGCTCTCTATTGGATCATGGGGAAAAATGTAATCCATGTGTAATATTCATGCTTAGTTATCATGGAAACTCTCATAACAATAAATTAAACAATCTATTTATTACCTATTGTATTCGTTGTCGAGGAGATTTCAAATATAGATTTTGATTGTTGAAACATTATAAAACAATCGAATTATACACTTTTTACGATAGAATTATATAAAATTTCAAACTCGCATATCTCCGTTACTCTTGAAGATACAGAAGTGATTTTACACTCAATTTAATCAGTTCGACCTAACCTAACCTAAACTTACCTGACCTAACCTAACTTAACTTTAATTAACCTAACCTAACCTAACCTAATAACAATAAAATAAAAACAATCTATTTGTGCCCGATTGTAGTCGTTGTCGAGGAGATTTGAAATATAGATTTTGATTGTTGAAACATTATAAAACAATCGAATTTCACACATTTTACAATATAATTATATAACATTTCAAACTCGCATATCTCCGTTACTATTGAAGATACAGAAGTGATTTTACACTCAATTTAATCAGGTCGACCTAACCTAACCTAAACTGACCTGACCTAACCTAACTTAACTTAACTTTAATTAACCTAACCAAATAGCAATAAAATAAAAACAATCTATTTGTGCCCGATTGTAGTCGTTGTCGAGGAGATTTGAAATATAGATTTTGATTGTTGAAACATTATAAAACAATCGAATTTCACACATTTTACAATATAATTATATAACATTTCAAACTCGCTTATCTCCGTTACTATTGAAGATAAAGAAGTGATTTTGCACTCAATGGAATCAGCTCGACGCTCTCTATTGGCTCATGGGGAAAAATGTAATCCATGTGTAATATTCATGCTTAGTTATCATGGAAACTCTCATAACAATAAATTAAACAATCTATTTATTACCTATTGTATTCGTTGTCGAGGAGATTTCAAATATAGATTTTGATTGTTGAAACATTATAAAACAATCGAATTATACACTTTTTACGATAGAATTATATAAAATTTCAAACTCGCATATCTCCGTTACTGTTGAAGATACAGAAGTGATTTTACACTCAATTTAATCAGGTCGACCTAACCTAACCTAAACTGACCTGACCTAACCTAACTTAACTTAACTTTAATTAACCTAACCAAATAGCAATAAAATAAAAACAATCTATTTGTGCCCGATTGTAGTCGTTGTCGAGGAGATTTGAAATATAGATTTTGATTGTTGAAACATTATAAAACAATCGAATTTCACACATTTTACAATATAATTATATAACATTTCAAACTCGCATATCTCCGTTACTATTGAAGATACAGAAGTGATTTTGCACTCAATGGAATCAGGTCGACGCTCTCTATTGGATCATGGGGAAAAATGTAATCCATGTGTAATATTCATGCTTAGTTATCATGGAAACTCTCATAACAATAAATTAAACAATCTATTTATTACCTATTGTATTCGTTGTCGAGGAGATTTCAAATATAGATTTTGATTGTTGAAACATTATAAAACAATCGAATTATACACTTTTTACGATAGAATTATATAAAATTTCAAACTCGCATATCTACGTTACTGTTGAAGATACAGAAGTGATTTTACACTCAATTTAATCAGGTCGACCTAACCTAACCTAAACTGACCTGACCTAACCTAACTTAACTTAACTTTAATTAACCTAACCAAATAGCAATAAAATAAAAACAATCTATTTGTGCCTGATTGTAGTCGTTGTCGAGGAGATTTGAAATATAGATTTTGATTGTTGAAACATTATAAAACAATCGAATTTCACACATTTTACAATATAATTATATAACATTTCAAACTCGCTTATCTCCGTTACTATTGAAGATAAAGAAGTGATTTTGCACTCAATGGAATCAGCTCGACGCTCTCTATTGGCTCATGGGGAAAAATGTAATCCATGTGTAATATTCATGCTTAGTTATCATGGAAACTCTCATAACAATAAATTAAACAATCTATTTATTACCTATTGTATTCGTTGTCGAGGAGATTTCAAATATAGATTTTGATTGTTGAAACATTATAAAACAATCGAATTATACACTTTTTACGATAGAATTATATAAAATTTCAAACTCGCATATCTCCGTTACTGTTGAAGATACAGAAGTGATTTTACACTCAATTTAATCAGGTCGACCTAACCTAACCTAAACTGACCTGACCTAACCTAACTTAACTTAACTTTAATTAACCTAACCAAATAGCAATAAAATAAAAACAATCTATTTGTGCCCGATTGTAGTCGTTGTCGAGGAGATTTGAAATATAGATTTTGATTGTTGAAACATTATAAAACAATCGAATTTCACACATTTTACAATATAATTATATAACATTTCAAACTCGCATATCTCCGTTACTATTGAAGATACAGAAGTGATTTTGCACTCAATGGAATCAGGTCGACGCTCTCTATTGGATCATGGGGAAAAATGTAATCCATGTGTAATATTCATGCTTAGTTATCATGGAAACTCTCATAACAATAAATTAAACAATCTATTTATTACCTATTGTATTCGTTGTCGAGGAGATTTCAAATATAGATTTTGATTGTTGAAACATTATAAAACAATCGAATTATACACTTTTTACGATAGAATTATATAAAATTTCAAACTCGCATATCTACGTTACTGTTGAAGATACAGAAGTGATTTTACACTCAATTTAATCAGGTCGACCTAACCTAACCTAAACTGACCTGACCTAACCTAACTTAACTTAACTTTAATTAACCTAACCAAATAGCAATAAAATAAAAACAATCTATTTGTGCCTGATTGTAGTCGTTGTCGAGGAGATTTGAAATATAGATTTTGATTGTTGAAACATTATAAAACAATCGAATTTCACACATTTTACAATATAATTATATAACATTTCAAACTCGCATATCTCCGTTACTATTGAAGATACAGAAGTGATTTTGCACTCAATGGAATCAGGTCGACGCTCTCTATTGGATCATGGGGAAAAATGTAATCCATGTGTAATATTCATGCTTAGTTATCATGGAAACTCTCATAACAATAAATTAAACAATCTATTTATTACCTATTGTATTCGTTGTCGAGGAGATTTCAAATATAGATTTTGATTGTTGAAACATTATAAAACAATCGAATTATACACTTTTTACGATAGAATTATATAAAATTTCAAACTCGCATATCTCCGTTACTCTTGAAGATACAGAAGTGATTTTACACTCAATTTAATCAGTTCGACCTAACCTAACCTAAACTTACCTGACCTAACCTAACTTAACTTTAATTAACCTAACCTAACCTAACCTAATAACAATAAAATAAAAACAATCTATTTGTGCCCGATTGTAGTCGTTGTCGAGGAGATTTGAAATATAGATTTTGATTGTTGAAACATTATAAAACAATCGAATTTCACACATTTTACAATATAATTATATAACATTTCAAACTCGCATATCTCCGTTACTATTGAAGATACAGAAGTGATTTTACACTCAATTTAATCAGGTCGACCTAACCTAACCTAAACTGACCTGACCTAACCTAACTTAACTTAACTTTAATTAACCTAACCAAATAGCAATAAAATAAAAACAATCTATTTGTGCCCGATTGTAGTCGTTGTCGAGGAGATTTGAAATATAGATTTTGATTGTTGAAACATTATAAAACAATCGAATTTCACACATTTTACAATATAATTATATAACATTTCAAACTCGCATATCTCCGTTACTATTGAAGATACAGAAGTGATTTTGCACTCAATGGAATCAGGTCGACGCTCTCTATTGGATCATGGGGAAAAATGTAATCCATGTGTAATATTCATGCTTAGTTATCATGGAAACTCTCATAACAATAAATTAAACAATCTATTTATTACCTATTGTATTCGTTGTCGAGGAGATTTCAAATATAGATTTTGATTGTTGAAACATTATAAAACAATCGAATTTCACACATTTTACAATATAATTATATAACATTTCAAACTCGCATATCTCCGTTACTATTGAAGATACAGAAGTGATTTTGCACTCAATGGAATCAGGTCGACGCTCTCTATTGGCTCATGGGGAAAAATGTAATCCATGTGTAATATTCATGCTTAGATACCATGGAAAAAATCCTAACAATAAATTAAACAATCTATTTATTACCTATTGTATTCGTTGTCGAGGAGATTTCAAATAGAGATTTTGATTGTTGAAACATTATAAAACAATCGAATTATACACTTTTTACGATAGAATTATATAAAATTTCAAACTCGCATATCTCCGTTACTCTTGAAGATACAGAAGTGATTTTACACTCAATTTAATCAGTTCGACCTAACCTAACCTAAACTGACCTGACCTAACCTAACTTAACTTAACTTTAATTAACCTAACCAAATAGCAATAAAATAAAAACAATCTATTTCTGCCCGATTGTAGTCGTTGTCGACGAGATTTGAAATATAGATTTTGATTGTTGAAACATTATAAAACAATCGAATTTCACACATTTTACAATATAATTATATAACATTTCAAACTCGCATATCTCCGTTACTATTGAAGATACAGAAGTGATTTTGCACTCAATGGAATCAGGTCGACGCTCTCTATTGGATCATGGGGAAAAATGTAATCCATGTGTAATATTCATGCTTAGTTATCATGGAAACTCTCATAATAATAAATTAAACAATCTATTTATTACCTATTGTATTCGTTGTCGAGGAGATTTCAAATATAGATTTTGATTGTTGAAACATTATAAAACAATCGAATTATACACTTTTTACGATAGAATTATATAAAATTTCAAACTCGCATATCTCCGTTACTGTTGAAGATACAGAAGTGATTTTACACTCAATTTAATCAGGTCGACCTAACCTAACCTAAACTGACCTGACCTAACCTAACTTAACTTAACTTTAATTAACCTAACCAAATAGCAATAAAATAAAAACAATCTATTTGTGCCCGATTGTAGTCGTTGTCGAGGAGATTTGAAATATAGATTTTGATTGTTGAAACATTATAAAACAATCGAATTTCACACATTTTACAATATAATTATATAACATTTCAAACTCGCATATCTCCGTTACTATTGAAGATACAGAAGTGATTTTGCACTCAATGGAATCAGGTCGACGCTCTCTATTGGATCATGGGGAAAAATGTAATCCATGTGTAATATTCATGCTTAGTTATCATGGAAACTCTCATAACAATAAATTAAACAATCTATTTATTACCTATTGTATTCGTTGTCGAGGAGATTTCAAATATAGATTTTGATTGTTGAAACATTATAAAACAATCGAATTATACACTTTTTACGATAGAATTATATAAAATTTCAAACTCGCATATCTACGTTACTGTTGAAGATACAGAAGTGATTTTACACTCAATTTAATCAGGTCGACCTAACCTAACCTAAACTGACCTGACCTAACCTAACTTAACTTAACTTTAATTAACCTAACCAAATAGCAATAAAATAAAAACAATCTATTTGTGCCTGATTGTAGTCGTTGTCGAGGAGATTTGAAATATAGATTTTGATTGTTGAAACATTATAAAACAATCGAATTTCACACATTTTACAATATAATTATATAACATTTCAAACTCGCATATCTCCGTTACTATTGAAGATACAGAAGTGATTTTGCACTCAATGGAATCAGGTCGACGCTCTCTATTGGATCATGGGGAAAAATGTAATCCATGTGTAATATTCATGCTTAGTTATCATGGAAACTCTCATAACAATAAATTAAACAATCTATTTATTACCTATTGTATTCGTTGTCGAGGAGATTTCAAATATAGATTTTGATTGTTGAAACATTATAAAACAATCGAATTTCACACATTTTACAATATAATTATATAACATTTCAAACTCGCATATCTCCGTTACTATTGAAGATACAGAAGTGATTTTGCACTCAATGGAATCAGGTCGACGCTCTCTATTGGCTCATGGGGAAAAATGTAATCCATGTGTAATATTCATGCTTAGATACCATGGAAAAAATCCTAACAATAAATTAAACAATCTATTTATTACCTATTGTATTCGTTGTCGAGGAGATTTCAAATAGAGATTTTGATTGTTGAAACATTATAAAACAATCGAATTATACACTTTTTACGATAGAATTATATAAAATTTCAAACTCGCATATCTCCGTTACTCTTGAAGATACAGAAGTGATTTTACACTCAATTTAATCAGTTCGACCTAACCTAACCTAAACTGACCTGACCTAACCAAACTTAACTTAACTTTAATTAACCTAACCAAATAGCAATAAAATAAAAACAATCTATTTCTGCCCGATTGTAGTCGTTGTCGACGAGATTTGAAATATAGATTTTGATTGTTGAAACATTATAAAACAATCGAATTTCACACATTTTGCAATATAATTATATAACATTTCAAACTCGCATATCTCCGTTACTATTGAAGATACAGAAGTGATTTTGCACTCAATGGAATCAGGTCGACGCTCTCTATTGGATCATGGGGAAAAATGTAATCCATGTGTAATATTCATGCTTAGTTATCATGGAAACTCTCATAATAATAAATTAAACAATCTATTTATTACCTATTGTATTCGTTGTCGAGGAGATTTCAAATATAGATTTTGATTGTTGAAACATTATAAAACAATCGAATTATACACTTTTTACGATAGAATTATATAAAATTTCAAACTCGCATATCTCCGTTACTGTTGAAGATACAGAAGTGATTTTACACTCAATTTAATCAGGTCGACCTAACCTAACCTAAACTGACCTGACCTAACCTAACTTAACTTAACTTTAATTAACCTAACCAAATAGCAATAAAATAAAAACAATCTATTTGTGCCCGATTGTAGTCGTTGTCGAGGAGATTTGAAATATAGATTTTGATTGTTGAAACATTATAAAACAATCGAATTTCACACATTTTACAATATAATTATATAACATTTCAAACTCGCATATCTCCGTTACTATTGAAGATACAGAAGTGATTTTGCACTCAATGGAATCAGGTCGACGCTCTCTATTGGATCATGGGGAAAAATGTAATCCATGTGTAATATTCATGCTTAGTTATCATGGAAACTCTCATAACAATAAATTAAACAATCTATTTATTACCTATTGTATTCGTTGTCGAGGAGATTTCAAATATAGATTTTGATTGTTGAAACATTATAAAACAATCGAATTATACACTTTTTACGATAGAATTATATAAAATTTCAAACTCGCATATCTACGTTACTGTTGAAGATACAGAAGTGATTTTACACTCAATTTAATCAGGTCGACCTAACCTAACCTAAACTGACCTGACCTAACCTAACTTAACTTAACTTTAATTAACCTAACCAAATAGCAATAAAATAAAAACAATCTATTTGTGCCTGATTGTAGTCGTTGTCGAGGAGATTTGAAATATAGATTTTGATTGTTGAAACATTATAAAACAATCGAATTTCACACATTTTACAATATAATTATATAACATTTCAAACTCGCTTATCTCCGTTACTATTGAAGATAAAGAAGTGATTTTGCACTCAATGGAATCAGCTCGACGCTCTCTATTGGCTCATGGGGAAAAATGTAATCCATGTGTAATATTCATGCTTAGTTATCATGGAAACTCTCATAACAATAAATTAAACAATCTATTTATTACCTATTGTATTCGTTGTCGAGGAGATTTCAAATATAGATTTTGATTGTTGAAACATTATAAAACAATCGAATTATACACTTTTTACGATAGAATTATATAAAATTTCAAACTCGCATATCTCCGTTACTGTTGAAGATACAGAAGTGATTTTACACTCAATTTAATCAGGTCGACCTAACCTAACCTAAACTGACCTGACCTAACCTAACTTAACTTAACTTTAATTAACCTAACCAAATAGCAATAAAATAAAAACAATCTATTTGTGCCCGATTGTAGTCGTTGTCGAGGAGATTTGAAATATAGATTTTGATTGTTGAAACATTATAAAACAATCGAATTTCACACATTTTACAATATAATTATATAACATTTCAAACTCGCATATCTCCGTTACTATTGAAGATACAGAAGTGATTTTGCACTCAATGGAATCAGGTCGACGCTCTCTATTGGATCATGGGGAAAAATGTAATCCATGTGTAATATTCATGCTTAGTTATCATGGAAACTCTCATAACAATAAATTAAACAATCTATTTATTACCTATTGTATTCGTTGTCGAGGAGATTTCAAATATAGATTTTGATTGTTGAAACATTATAAAACAATCGAATTATACACTTTTTACGATAGAATTATATAAAATTTCAAACTCGCATATCTACGTTACTGTTGAAGATACAGAAGTGATTTTACACTCAATTTAATCAGGTCGACCTAACCTAACCTAAACTGACCTGACCTAACCTAACTTAACTTAACTTTAATTAACCTAACCAAATAGCAATAAAATAAAAACAATCTATTTGTGCCTGATTGTAGTCGTTGTCGAGGAGATTTGAAATATAGATTTTGATTGTTGAAACATTATAAAACAATCGAATTTCACACATTTTACAATATAATTATATAACATTTCAAACTCGCATATCTCCGTTACTATTGAAGATACAGAAGTGATTTTGCACTCAATGGAATCAGGTCGACGCTCTCTATTGGATCATGGGGAAAAATGTAATCCATGTGTAATATTCATGCTTAGTTATCATGGAAACTCTCATAACAATAAATTAAACAATCTATTTATTACCTATTGTATTCGTTGTCGAGGAGATTTCAAATATAGATTTTGATTGTTGAAACATTATAAAACAATCGAATTATACACTTTTTACGATAGAATTATATAAAATTTCAAACTCGCATATCTCCGTTACTGTTGAAGATACAGAAGTGATTTTACACTCAATTTAATCAGGTCGACCTAACCTAACCTAAACTGACCTGACCTAACCTAACTTAACTTAACTTTAATTAACCTAACCAAATAGCAATAAAATAAAAACAATCTATTTCTGCCCGATTGTAGTCGTTGTCGACGAGATTTGAAATATAGATTTTGATTGTTGAAACATTATAAAACAATCGAATTTCACACATTTTACAATATAATTATATAACATTTCAAACTCGCATATCTCCGTTACTATTGAAGATACAGAAGTGATTTTGCACTCAATGGAATCAGGTCGACGCTCTCTATTGGATCATGGGGAAAAATGTAATCCATGTGTAATATTCATGCTTAGTTATCATGGAAACTCTCATAATAATAAATTAAACAATCTATTTATTACCTATTGTATTCGTTGTCGAGGAGATTTCAAATATAGATTTTGATTGTTGAAACATTATAAAACAATCGAATTATACACTTTTTACGATAGAATTATATAAAATTTCAAACTCGCATATCTCCGTTACTGTTGAAGATACAGAAGTGATTTTACACTCAATTTAATCAGGTCGACCTAACCTAACCTAAACTGACCTGACCTAACCTAACTTAACTTAACTTTAATTAACCTAACCAAATAGCAATAAAATAAAAACAATCTATTTGTGCCCGATTGTAGTCGTTGTCGAGGAGATTTGAAATATAGATTTTGATTGTTGAAACATTATAAAACAATCGAATTTCACACATTTTACAATATAATTATATAACATTTCAAACTCGCATATCTCCGTTACTATTGAAGATACAGAAGTGATTTTGCACTCAATGGAATCAGGTCGACGCTCTCTATTGGATCATGGGGAAAAATGTAATCCATGTGTAATATTCATGCTTAGTTATCATGGAAACTCTCATAACAATAAATTAAACAATCTATTTATTACCTATTGTATTCGTTGTCGAGGAGATTTCAAATATAGATTTTGATTGTTGAAACATTATAAAACAATCGAATTATACACTTTTTACGATAGAATTATATAAAATTTCAAACTCGCATATCTACGTTACTGTTGAAGATACAGAAGTGATTTTACACTCAATTTAATCAGGTCGACCTAACCTAACCTAAACTGACCTGACCTAACCTAACTTAACTTAACTTTAATTAACCTAACCAAATAGCAATAAAATAAAAACAATCTATTTGTGCCTGATTGTAGTCGTTGTCGAGGAGATTTGAAATATAGATTTTGATTGTTGAAACATTATAAAACAATCGAATTTCACACATTTTACAATATAATTATATAACATTTCAAACTCGCTTATCTCCGTTACTATTGAAGATAAAGAAGTGATTTTGCACTCAATGGAATCAGCTCGACGCTCTCTATTGGCTCATGGGGAAAAATGTAATCCATGTGTAATATTCATGCTTAGTTATCATGGAAACTCTCATAACAATAAATTAAACAATCTATTTATTACCTATTGTATTCGTTGTCGAGGAGATTTCAAATATAGATTTTGATTGTTGAAACATTATAAAACAATCGAATTATACACTTTTTACGATAGAATTATATAAAATTTCAAACTCGCATATCTCCGTTACTGTTGAAGATACAGAAGTGATTTTACACTCAATTTAATCAGGTCGACCTAACCTAACCTAAACTGACCTGACCTAACCTAACTTAACTTAACTTTAATTAACCTAACCAAATAGCAATAAAATAAAAACAATCTATTTGTGCCCGATTGTAGTCGTTGTCGAGGAGATTTGAAATATAGATTTTGATTGTTGAAACATTATAAAACAATCGAATTTCACACATTTTACAATATAATTATATAACATTTCAAACTCGCATATCTCCGTTACTATTGAAGATACAGAAGTGATTTTGCACTCAATGGAATCAGGTCGACGCTCTCTATTGGATCATGGGGAAAAATGTAATCCATGTGTAATATTCATGCTTAGTTATCATGGAAACTCTCATAACAATAAATTAAACAATCTATTTATTACCTATTGTATTCGTTGTCGAGGAGATTTCAAATATAGATTTTGATTGTTGAAACATTATAAAACAATCGAATTATACACTTTTTACGATAGAATTATATAAAATTTCAAACTCGCATATCTACGTTACTGTTGAAGATACAGAAGTGATTTTACACTCAATTTAATCAGGTCGACCTAACCTAACCTAAACTGACCTGACCTAACCTAACTTAACTTAACTTTAATTAACCTAACCAAATAGCAATAAAATAAAAACAATCTATTTGTGCCTGATTGTAGTCGTTGTCGAGGAGATTTGAAATATAGATTTTGATTGTTGAAACATTATAAAACAATCGAATTTCACACATTTTACAATATAATTATATAACATTTCAAACTCGCATATCTCCGTTACTATTGAAGATACAGAAGTGATTTTGCACTCAATGGAATCAGGTCGACGCTCTCTATTGGATCATGGGGAAAAATGTAATCCATGTGTAATATTCATGCTTAGTTATCATGGAAACTCTCATAACAATAAATTAAACAATCTATTTATTACCTATTGTATTCGTTGTCGAGGAGATTTCAAATATAGATTTTGATTGTTGAAACATTATAAAACAATCGAATTATACACTTTTTACGATAGAATTATATAAAATTTCAAACTCGCATATCTCCGTTACTGTTGAAGATACAGAAGTGATTTTACACTCAATTTAATCAGGTCGACCTAACCTAACCTAAACTGACCTGACCTAACCTAACTTAACTTAACTTTAATTAACCTAACCAAATAGCAATAAAATAAAAACAATCTATTTCTGCCCGATTGTAGTCGTTGTCGACGAGATTTGAAATATAGATTTTGATTGTTGAAACATTATAAAACAATCGAATTTCACACATTTTACAATATAATTATATAACATTTCAAACTCGCATATCTCCGTTACTATTGAAGATACAGAAGTGATTTTGCACTCAATGGAATCAGGTCGACGCTCTCTATTGGATCATGGGGAAAAATGTAATCCATGTGTAATATTCATGCTTAGTTATCATGGAAACTCTCATAATAATAAATTAAACAATCTATTTATTACCTATTGTATTCGTTGTCGAGGAGATTTCAAATATAGATTTTGATTGTTGAAACATTATAAAACAATCGAATTATACACTTTTTACGATAGAATTATATAAAATTTCAAACTCGCATATCTCCGTTACTGTTGAAGATACAGAAGTGATTTTACACTCAATTTAATCAGGTCGACCTAACCTAACCTAAACTGACCTGACCTAACCTAACTTAACTTAACTTTAATTAACCTAACCAAATAGCAATAAAATAAAAACAATCTATTTGTGCCCGATTGTAGTCGTTGTCGAGGAGATTTGAAATATAGATTTTGATTGTTGAAACATTATAAAACAATCGAATTTCACACATTTTACAATATAATTATATAACATTTCAAACTCGCATATCTCCGTTACTATTGAAGATACAGAAGTGATTTTGCACTCAATGGAATCAGGTCGACGCTCTCTATTGGATCATGGGGAAAAATGTAATCCATGTGTAATATTCATGCTTAGTTATCATGGAAACTCTCATAACAATAAATTAAACAATCTATTTATTACCTATTGTATTCGTTGTCGAGGAGATTTCAAATATAGATTTTGATTGTTGAAACATTATAAAACAATCGAATTATACACTTTTTACGATAGAATTATATAAAATTTCAAAATCGCATATCTACGTTACTGTTGAAGATACAGAAGTGATTTTACACTCAATTTAATCAGGTCGACCTAACCTAACCTAAACTGACCTGACCTAACCTAACTTAACTTAACTTTAATTAACCTAACCAAATAGCAATAAAATAAAAACAATCTATTTGTGCCTGATTGTAGTCGTTGTCGAGGAGATTTGAAATATAGATTTTGATTGTTGAAACATTATAAAACAATCGAATTTCACACATTTTACAATATAATTATATAACATTTCAAACTCGCATATCTCCGTTACTATTGAAGATACAGAAGTGATTTTGCACTCAATGGAATCAGGTCGACGCTCTCTATTGGATCATGGGGAAAAATGTAATCCATGTGTAATATTCATGCTTAGTTATCATGGAAACTCTCATAACAATAAATTAAACATTCTATTTATTACCTATTGTATTCGTTGTCGAGGAGATTTCAAATATAGATTTTGATTGTTGAAACATTATAAAACAATCGAATTTCACACATTTTACAATATAATTATATAACATTTCAAACTCGCATATCTCCGTTACTATTGAAGATACAGAAGTGATTTTGCACTCAATGGAATCAGGTCGACGCTCTCTATTGGCTCATGGGGAAAAATGTAATCCATGTGTAATATTCATGCTTAGATACCATGGAAAAAATCCTAACAATAAATTAAACAATCTATTTATTACCTATTGTATTCGTTGTCGAGGAGATTTCAAATAGAGATTTTGATTGTTGAAACATTATAAAACAATCGAATTATACACTTTTTACGATAGAATTATATAAAATTTCAAACTCGCATATCTCCGTTACTCTTGAAGATACAGAAGTGATTTTACACTCAATTTAATCAGTTCGACCTAACCTAACCTAAACTGACCTGACCTAACCAAACTTAACTTAACTTTAATTAACCTAACCAAATAGCAATAAAATAAAAACAATCTATTTCTGCCCGATTGTAGTCGTTGTCGACGAGATTTGAAATATAGATTTTGATTGTTGAAACATTATAAAACAATCGAATTTCACACATTTTGCAATATAATTATATAACATTTCAAACTCGCATATCTCCGTTACTATTGAAGATACAGAAGTGATTTTGCACTCAATGGAATCAGGTCGACGCTCTCTATTGGATCATGGGGAAAAATGTAATCCATGTGTAATATTCATGCTTAGTTATCATGGAAACTCTCATAATAATAAATTAAACAATCTATTTATTACCTATTGTATTCGTTGTCGAGGAGATTTCAAATATAGATTTTGATTGTTGAAACATTATAAAACAATCGAATTATACACTTTTTACGATAGAATTATATAAAATTTCAAACTCGCATATCTCCGTTACTGTTGAAGATACAGAAGTGATTTTACACTCAATTTAATCAGGTCGACCTAACCTAACCTAAACTGACCTGACCTAACCTAACTTAACTTAACTTTAATTAACCTAACCAAATAGCAATAAAATAAAAACAATCTATTTGTGCCCGATTGTAGTCGTTGTCGAGGAGATTTGAAATATAGATTTTGATTGTTGAAACATTATAAAACAATCGAATTTCACACATTTTACAATATAATTATATAACATTTCAAACTCGCATATCTCCGTTACTATTGAAGATACAGAAGTGATTTTGCACTCAATGGAATCAGGTCGACGCTCTCTATTGGATCATGGGGAAAAATGTAATCCATGTGTAATATTCATGCTTAGTTATCATGGAAACTCTCATAACAATAAATTAAACAATCTATTTATTACCTATTGTATTCGTTGTCGAGGAGATTTCAAATATAGATTTTGATTGTTGAAACATTATAAAACAATCGAATTATACACTTTTTACGATAGAATTATATAAAATTTCAAACTCGCATATCTACGTTACTGTTGAAGATACAGAAGTGATTTTACACTCAATTTAATCAGGTCGACCTAACCTAACCTAAACTGACCTGACCTAACCTAACTTAACTTAACTTTAATTAACCTAACCAAATAGCAATAAAATAAAAACAATCTATTTGTGCCTGATTGTAGTCGTTGTCGAGGAGATTTGAAATATAGATTTTGATTGTTGAAACATTATAAAACAATCGAATTTCACACATTTTACAATATAATTATATAACATTTCAAACTCGCTTATCTCCGTTACTATTGAAGATAAAGAAGTGATTTTGCACTCAATGGAATCAGCTCGACGCTCTCTATTGGCTCATGGGGAAAAATGTAATCCATGTGTAATATTCATGCTTAGTTATCATGGAAACTCTCATAACAATAAATTAAACAATCTATTTATTACCTATTGTATTCGTTGTCGAGGAGATTTCAAATAGAGATTTTGATTGTTGAAACATTATAAAACAATCGAATTATACACTTTTTACGATAGAATTATATAAAATTTCAAACTCGCATATCTCCGTTACTCTTGAAGATACAGAAGTGATTTTACACTCAATTTAATCAGTTCGACCTAACCTAACCTAAACTGACCTGACCTAACCAAACTTAACTTAACTTTAATTAACCTAACCAAATAGCAATAAAATAAAAACAATCTATTTCTGCCCGATTGTAGTCGTTGTCGACGAGATTTGAAATATAGATTTTGATTGTTGAAACATTATAAAACAATCGAATTTCACACATTTTGCAATATAATTATATAACATTTCAAACTCGCATATCTCCGTTACTATTGAAGATACAGAAGTGATTTTGCACTCAATGGAATCAGGTCGACGCTCTCTATTGGATCATGGGGAAAAATGTAATCCATGTGTAATATTCATGCTTAGTTATCATGGAAACTCTCATAATAATAAATTAAACAATCTATTTATTACCTATTGTATTCGTTGTCGAGGAGATTTCAAATATAGATTTTGATTGTTGAAACATTATAAAACAATCGAATTATACACTTTTTACGATAGAATTATATAAAATTTCAAACTCGCATATCTCCGTTACTGTTGAAGATACAGAAGTGATTTTACACTCAATTTAATCAGGTCGACCTAACCTAACCTAAACTGACCTGACCTAACCTAACTTAACTTAACTTTAATTAACCTAACCAAATAGCAATAAAATAAAAACAATCTATTTGTGCCCGATTGTAGTCGTTGTCGAGGAGATTTGAAATATAGATTTTGATTGTTGAAACATTATAAAACAATCGAATTTCACACATTTTACAATATAATTATATAACATTTCAAACTCGCATATCTCCGTTACTATTGAAGATACAGAAGTGATTTTGCACTCAATGGAATCAGGTCGACGCTCTCTATTGGATCATGGGGAAAAATGTAATCCATGTGTAATATTCATGCTTAGTTATCATGGAAACTCTCATAACAATAAATTAAACAATCTATTTATTACCTATTGTATTCGTTGTCGAGGAGATTTCAAATATAGATTTTGATTGTTGAAACATTATAAAACAATCGAATTATACACTTTTTACGATAGAATTATATAAAATTTCAAACTCGCATATCTACGTTACTGTTGAAGATACAGAAGTGATTTTACACTCAATTTAATCAGGTCGACCTAACCTAACCTAAACTGACCTGACCTAACCTAACTTAACTTAACTTTAATTAACCTAACCAAATAGCAATAAAATAAAAACAATCTATTTGTGCCTGATTGTAGTCGTTGTCGAGGAGATTTGAAATATAGATTTTGATTGTTGAAACATTATAAAACAATCGAATTTCACACATTTTACAATATAATTATATAACATTTCAAACTCGCTTATCTCCGTTACTATTGAAGATAAAGAAGTGATTTTGCACTCAATGGAATCAGCTCGACGCTCTCTATTGGCTCATGGGGAAAAATGTAATCCATGTGTAATATTCATGCTTAGTTATCATGGAAACTCTCATAACAATAAATTAAACAATCTATTTATTACCTATTGTATTCGTTGTCGAGGAGATTTCAAATATAGATTTTGATTGTTGAAACATTATAAAACAATCGAATTATACACTTTTTACGATAGAATTATATAAAATTTCAAACTCGCATATCTCCGTTACTGTTGAAGATACAGAAGTGATTTTACACTCAATTTAATCAGGTCGACCTAACCTAACCTAAACTGACCTGACCTAACCTAACTTAACTTAACTTTAATTAACCTAACCAAATAGCAATAAAATAAAAACAATCTATTTGTGCCCGATTGTAGTCGTTGTCGAGGAGATTTGAAATATAGATTTTGATTGTTGAAACATTATAAAACAATCGAATTTCACACATTTTACAATATAATTATATAACATTTCAAACTCGCATATCTCCGTTACTATTGAAGATACAGAAGTGATTTTGCACTCAATGGAATCAGGTCGACGCTCTCTATTGGATCATGGGGAAAAATGTAATCCATGTGTAATATTCATGCTTAGTTATCATGGAAACTCTCATAACAATAAATTAAACAATCTATTTATTACCTATTGTATTCGTTGTCGAGGAGATTTCAAATATAGATTTTGATTGTTGAAACATTATAAAACAATCGAATTATACACTTTTTACGATAGAATTATATAAAATTTCAAACTCGCATATCTACGTTACTGTTGAAGATACAGAAGTGATTTTACACTCAATTTAATCAGGTCGACCTAACCTAACCTAAACTGACCTGACCTAACCTAACTTAACTTAACTTTAATTAACCTAACCAAATAGCAATAAAATAAAAACAATCTATTTGTGCCTGATTGTAGTCGTTGTCGAGGAGATTTGAAATATAGATTTTGATTGTTGAAACATTATAAAACAATCGAATTTCACACATTTTACAATATAATTATATAACATTTCAAACTCGCATATCTCCGTTACTATTGAAGATACAGAAGTGATTTTGCACTCAATGGAATCAGGTCGACGCTCTCTATTGGATCATGGGGAAAAATGTAATCCATGTGTAATATTCATGCTTAGTTATCATGGAAACTCTCATAACAATAAATTAAACAATCTATTTATTACCTATTGTATTCGTTGTCGAGGAGATTTCAAATATAGATTTTGATTGTTGAAACATTATAAAACAATCGAATTATACACTTTTTACGATAGAATTATATAAAATTTCAAACTCGCATATCTCCGTTACTGTTGAAGATACAGAAGTGATTTTACACTCAATTTAATCAGGTCGACCTAACCTAACCTAAACTGACCTGACCTAACCTAACTTAACTTAACTTTAATTAACCTAACCAAATAGCAATAAAATAAAAACAATCTATTTCTGCCCGATTGTAGTCGTTGTCGACGAGATTTGAAATATAGATTTTGATTGTTGAAACATTATAAAACAATCGAATTTCACACATTTTACAATATAATTATATAACATTTCAAACTCGCATATCTCCGTTACTATTGAAGATACAGAAGTGATTTTGCACTCAATGGAATCAGGTCGACGCTCTCTATTGGATCATGGGGAAAAATGTAATCCATGTGTAATATTCATGCTTAGTTATCATGGAAACTCTCATAATAATAAATTAAACAATCTATTTATTACCTATTGTATTCGTTGTCGAGGAGATTTCAAATATAGATTTTGATTGTTGAAACATTATAAAACAATCGAATTATACACTTTTTACGATAGAATTATATAAAATTTCAAACTCGCATATCTCCGTTACTGTTGAAGATACAGAAGTGATTTTACACTCAATTTAATCAGGTCGACCTAACCTAACCTAAACTGACCTGACCTAACCTAACTTAACTTAACTTTAATTAACCTAACCAAATAGCAATAAAATAAAAACAATCTATTTGTGCCCGATTGTAGTCGTTGTCGAGGAGATTTGAAATATAGATTTTGATTGTTGAAACATTATAAAACAATCGAATTTCACACATTTTACAATATAATTATATAACATTTCAAACTCGCATATCTCCGTTACTATTGAAGATACAGAAGTGATTTTGCACTCAATGGAATCAGGTCGACGCTCTCTATTGGATCATGGGGAAAAATGTAATCCATGTGTAATATTCATGCTTAGTTATCATGGAAACTCTCATAACAATAAATTAAACAATCTATTTATTACCTATTGTATTCGTTGTCGAGGAGATTTCAAATATAGATTTTGATTGTTGAAACATTATAAAACAATCGAATTATACACTTTTTACGATAGAATTATATAAAATTTCAAAATCGCATATCTACGTTACTGTTGAAGATACAGAAGTGATTTTACACTCAATTTAATCAGGTCGACCTAACCTAACCTAAACTGACCTGACCTAACCTAACTTAACTTAACTTTAATTAACCTAACCAAATAGCAATAAAATAAAAACAATCTATTTGTGCCTGATTGTAGTCGTTGTCGAGGAGATTTGAAATATAGATTTTGATTGTTGAAACATTATAAAACAATCGAATTTCACACATTTTACAATATAATTATATAACATTTCAAACTCGCATATCTCCGTTACTATTGAAGATACAGAAGTGATTTTGCACTCAATGGAATCAGGTCGACGCTCTCTATTGGATCATGGGGAAAAATGTAATCCATGTGTAATATTCATGCTTAGTTATCATGGAAACTCTCATAACAATAAATTAAACATTCTATTTATTACCTATTGTATTCGTTGTCGAGGAGATTTCAAATATAGATTTTGATTGTTGAAACATTATAAAACAATCGAATTTCACACATTTTACAATATAATTATATAACATTTCAAACTCGCATATCTCCGTTACTATTGAAGATACAGAAGTGATTTTGCACTCAATGGAATCAGGTCGACGCTCTCTATTGGCTCATGGGGAAAAATGTAATCCATGTGTAATATTCATGCTTAGATACCATGGAAAAAATCCTAACAATAAATTAAACAATCTATTTATTACCTATTGTATTCGTTGTCGAGGAGATTTCAAATAGAGATTTTGATTGTTGAAACATTATAAAACAATCGAATTATACACTTTTTACGATAGAATTATATAAAATTTCAAACTCGCATATCTCCGTTACTCTTGAAGATACAGAAGTGATTTTACACTCAATTTAATCAGTTCGACCTAACCTAACCTAAACTGACCTGACCTAACCAAACTTAACTTAACTTTAATTAACCTAACCAAATAGCAATAAAATAAAAACAATCTATTTCTGCCCGATTGTAGTCGTTGTCGACGAGATTTGAAATATAGATTTTGATTGTTGAAACATTATAAAACAATCGAATTTCACACATTTTGCAATATAATTATATAACATTTCAAACTCGCATATCTCCGTTACTATTGAAGATACAGAAGTGATTTTGCACTCAATGGAATCAGGTCGACGCTCTCTATTGGATCATGGGGAAAAATGTAATCCATGTGTAATATTCATGCTTAGTTATCATGGAAACTCTCATAATAATAAATTAAACAATCTATTTATTACCTATTGTATTCGTTGTCGAGGAGATTTCAAATATAGATTTTGATTGTTGAAACATTATAAAACAATCGAATTATACACTTTTTACGATAGAATTATATAAAATTTCAAACTCGCATATCTCCGTTACTGTTGAAGATACAGAAGTGATTTTACACTCAATTTAATCAGGTCGACCTAACCTAACCTAAACTGACCTGACCTAACCTAACTTAACTTAACTTTAATTAACCTAACCAAATAGCAATAAAATAAAAACAATCTATTTGTGCCCGATTGTAGTCGTTGTCGAGGAGATTTGAAATATAGATTTTGATTGTTGAAACATTATAAAACAATCGAATTTCACACATTTTACAATATAATTATATAACATTTCAAACTCGCATATCTCCGTTACTATTGAAGATACAGAAGTGATTTTGCACTCAATGGAATCAGGTCGACGCTCTCTATTGGATCATGGGGAAAAATGTAATCCATGTGTAATATTCATGCTTAGTTATCATGGAAACTCTCATAACAATAAATTAAACAATCTATTTATTACCTATTGTATTCGTTGTCGAGGAGATTTCAAATATAGATTTTGATTGTTGAAACATTATAAAACAATCGAATTATACACTTTTTACGATAGAATTATATAAAATTTCAAACTCGCATATCTACGTTACTGTTGAAGATACAGAAGTGATTTTACACTCAATTTAATCAGGTCGACCTAACCTAACCTAAACTGACCTGACCTAACCTAACTTAACTTTAATTAACCTAACCAAATAGCAATAAAATAAAAACAATCTATTTGTGCCTGATTGTAGTCGTTGTCGAGGAGATTTGAAATATAGATTTTGATTGTTGAAACATTATAAAACAATCGAATTTCACACATTTTACAATATAATTATATAACATTTCAAACTCGCTTATCTCCGTTACTATTGAAGATAAAGAAGTGATTTTGCACTCAATGGAATCAGCTCGACGCTCTCTATTGGCTCATGGGGAAAAATGTAATCCATGTGTAATATTCATGCTTAGTTATCATGGAAACTCTCATAACAATAAATTAAACAATCTATTTATTACCTATTGTATTCGTTGTCGAGGAGATTTCAAATATAGATTTTGATTGTTGAAACATTATAAAACAATCGAATTATACACTTTTTACGATAGAATTATATAAAATTTCAAACTCGCATATCTCCGTTACTGTTGAAGATACAGAAGTGATTTTACACTCAATTTAATCAGGTCGACCTAACCTAACCTAAACTGACCTGACCTAACCTAACTTAACTTAACTTTAATTAACCTAACCAAATAGCAATAAAATAAAAACAATCTATTTGTGCCCGATTGTAGTCGTTGTCGAGGAGATTTGAAATATAGATTTTGATTGTTGAAACATTATAAAACAATCGAATTTCACACATTTTACAATATAATTATATAACATTTCAAACTCGCATATCTCCGTTACTATTGAAGATACAGAAGTGATTTTGCACTCAATGGAATCAGGTCGACGCTCTCTATTGGATCATGGGGAAAAATGTAATCCATGTGTAATATTCATGCTTAGTTATCATGGAAACTCTCATAACAATAAATTAAACAATCTATTTATTACCTATTGTATTCGTTGTCGAGGAGATTTCAAATATAGATTTTGATTGTTGAAACATTATAAAACAATCGAATTATACACTTTTTACGATAGAATTATATAAAATTTCAAACTCGCATATCTACGTTACTGTTGAAGATACAGAAGTGATTTTACACTCAATTTAATCAGGTCGACCTAACCTAACCTAAACTGACCTGACCTAACCTAACTTAACTTAACTTTAATTAACCTAACCAAATAGCAATAAAATAAAAACAATCTATTTGTGCCTGATTGTAGTCGTTGTCGAGGAGATTTGAAATATAGATTTTGATTGTTGAAACATTATAAAACAATCGAATTTCACACATTTTACAATATAATTATATAACATTTCAAACTCGCTTATCTCCGTTACTATTGAAGATAAAGAAGTGATTTTGCACTCAATGGAATCAGCTCGACGCTCTCTATTGGCTCATGGGGAAAAATGTAATCCATGTGTAATATTCATGCTTAGTTATCATGGAAACTCTCATAACAATAAATTAAACAATCTATTTATTACCTATTGTATTCGTTGTCGAGGAGATTTCAAATATAGATTTTGATTGTTGAAACATTATAAAACAATCGAATTATACACTTTTTACGATAGAATTATATAAAATTTCAAACTCGCATATCTCCGTTACTGTTGAAGATACAGAAGTGATTTTACACTCAATTTAATCAGGTCGACCTAACCTAACCTAAACTGACCTGACCTAACCTAACTTAACTTAACTTTAATTAACCTAACCAAATAGCAATAAAATAAAAACAATCTATTTGTGCCCGATTGTAGTCGTTGTCGAGGAGATTTGAAATATAGATTTTGATTGTTGAAACATTATAAAACAATCGAATTTCACACATTTTACAATATAATTATATAACATTTCAAACTCGCATATCTCCGTTACTATTGAAGATACAGAAGTGATTTTGCACTCAATGGAATCAGGTCGACGCTCTCTATTGGATCATGGGGAAAAATGTAATCCATGTGTAATATTCATGCTTAGTTATCATGGAAACTCTCATAACAATAAATTAAACAATCTATTTATTACCTATTGTATTCGTTGTCGAGGAGATTTCAAATATAGATTTTGATTGTTGAAACATTATAAAACAATCGAATTATACACTTTTTACGATAGAATTATATAAAATTTCAAACTCGCATATCTACGTTACTGTTGAAGATACAGAAGTGATTTTACACTCAATTTAATCAGGTCGACCTAACCTAACCTAAACTGACCTGACCTAACCTAACTTAACTTAACTTTAATTAACCTAACCAAATAGCAATAAAATAAAAACAATCTATTTGTGCCTGATTGTAGTCGTTGTCGAGGAGATTTGAAATATAGATTTTGATTGTTGAAACATTATAAAACAATCGAATTTCACACATTTTACAATATAATTATATAACATTTCAAACTCGCATATCTCCGTTACTATTGAAGATACAGAAGTGATTTTGCACTCAATGGAATCAGGTCGACGCTCTCTATTGGATCATGGGGAAAAATGTAATCCATGTGTAATATTCATGCTTAGTTATCATGGAAACTCTCATAACAATAAATTAAACAATCTATTTATTACCTATTGTATTCGTTGTCGAGGAGATTTCAAATATAGATTTTGATTGTTGAAACATTATAAAACAATCGAATTATACACTTTTTACGATAGAATTATATAAAATTTCAAACTCGCATATCTCCGTTACTGTTGAAGATACAGAAGTGATTTTACACTCAATTTAATCAGGTCGACCTAACCTAACCTAAACTGACCTGACCTAACCTAACTTAACTTAACTTTAATTAACCTAACCAAATAGCAATAAAATAAAAACAATCTATTTCTGCCCGATTGTAGTCGTTGTCGACGAGATTTGAAATATAGATTTTGATTGTTGAAACATTATAAAACAATCGAATTTCACACATTTTACAATATAATTATATAACATTTCAAACTCGCATATCTCCGTTACTATTGAAGATACAGAAGTGATTTTGCACTCAATGGAATCAGGTCGACGCTCTCTATTGGATCATGGGGAAAAATGTAATCCATGTGTAATATTCATGCTTAGTTATCATGGAAACTCTCATAATAATAAATTAAACAATCTATTTATTACCTATTGTATTCGTTGTCGAGGAGATTTCAAATATAGATTTTGATTGTTGAAACATTATAAAACAATCGAATTATACACTTTTTACGATAGAATTATATAAAATTTCAAACTCGCATATCTCCGTTACTGTTGAAGATACAGAAGTGATTTTACACTCAATTTAATCAGGTCGACCTAACCTAACCTAAACTGACCTGACCTAACCTAACTTAACTTAACTTTAATTAACCTAACCAAATAGCAATAAAATAAAAACAATCTATTTGTGCCCGATTGTAGTCGTTGTCGAGGAGATTTGAAATATAGATTTTGATTGTTGAAACATTATAAAACAATCGAATTTCACACATTTTACAATATAATTATATAACATTTCAAACTCGCATATCTCCGTTACTATTGAAGATACAGAAGTGATTTTGCACTCAATGGAATCAGGTCGACGCTCTCTATTGGATCATGGGGAAAAATGTAATCCATGTGTAATATTCATGCTTAGTTATCATGGAAACTCTCATAACAATAAATTAAACAATCTATTTATTACCTATTGTATTCGTTGTCGAGGAGATTTCAAATATAGATTTTGATTGTTGAAACATTATAAAACAATCGAATTATACACTTTTTACGATAGAATTATATAAAATTTCAAACTCGCATATCTACGTTACTGTTGAAGATACAGAAGTGATTTTACACTCAATTTAATCAGGTCGACCTAACCTAACCTAAACTGACCTGACCTAACCTAACTTAACTTAACTTTAATTAACCTAACCAAATAGCAATAAAATAAAAACAATCTATTTGTGCCTGATTGTAGTCGTTGTCGAGGAGATTTGAAATATAGATTTTGATTGTTGAAACATTATAAAACAATCGAATTTCACACATTTTACAATATAATTATATAACATTTCAAACTCGCATATCTCCGTTACTATTGAAGATACAGAAGTGATTTTGCACTCAATGGAATCAGGTCGACGCTCTCTATTGGATCATGGGGAAAAATGTAATCCATGTGTAATATTCATGCTTAGTTATCATGGAAACTCTCATAACAATAAATTAAACAATCTATTTATTACCTATTGTATTCGTTGTCGAGGAGATTTCAAATATAGATTTTGATTGTTGAAACATTATAAAACAATCGAATTATACACTTTTTACGATAGAATTATATAAAATTTCAAACTCGCATATCTCCGTTACTGTTGAAGATACAGAAGTGATTTTACACTCAATTTAATCAGGTCGACCTAACCTAACCTAAACTGACCTGACCTAACCTAACTTAACTTAACTTTAATTAACCTAACCAAATAGCAATAAAATAAAAACAATCTATTTGTGCCCGATTGTAGTCGTTGTCGAGGAGATTTGAAATATAGATTTTGATTGTTGAAACATTATAAAACAATCGAATTTCACACATTTTACAATATAATTATATAACATTTCAAACTCGCATATCTCCGTTACTATTGAAGATACAGAAGTGATTTTGCACTCAATGGAATCAGGTCGACGCTCTCTATTGGATCATGGGGAAAAATGTAATCCATGTGTAATATTCATGCTTAGTTATCATGGAAACTCTCATAACAATAAATTAAACAATCTATTTATTACCTATTGTATTCGTTGTCGAGGAGATTTCAAATATAGATTTTGATTGTTGAAACATTATAAAACAATCGAATTATACACTTTTTACGATAGAATTATATAAAATTTCAAACTCGCATATCTACGTTACTGTTGAAGATACAGAAGTGATTTTACACTCAATTTAATCAGGTCGACCTAACCTAACCTAAACTGACCTGACCTAACCTAACTTAACTTAACTTTAATTAACCTAACCAAATAGCAATAAAATAAAAACAATCTATTTGTGCCTGATTGTAGTCGTTGTCGAGGAGATTTGAAATATAGATTTTGATTGTTGAAACATTATAAAACAATCGAATTTCACACATTTTACAATATAATTATATAACATTTCAAACTCGCATATCTCCGTTACTATTGAAGATACAGAAGTGATTTTGCACTCAATGGAATCAGGTCGACGCTCTCTATTGGATCATGGGGAAAAATGTAATCCATGTGTAATATTCATGCTTAGTTATCATGGAAACTCTCATAACAATAAATTAAACAATCTATTTATTACCTATTGTATTCGTTGTCGAGGAGATTTCAAATATAGATTTTGATTGTTGAAACATTATAAAACAATCGAATTATACACTTTTTACGATAGAATTATATAAAATTTCAAACTCGCATATCTCCGTTACTCTTGAAGATACAGAAGTGATTTTACACTCAATTTAATCAGTTCGACCTAACCTAACCTAAACTTACCTGACCTAACCTAACTTAACTTTAATTAACCTAACCTAACCTAACCTAATAACAATAAAATAAAAACAATCTATTTGTGCCCGATTGTAGTCGTTGTCGAGGAGATTTGAAATATAGATTTTGATTGTTGAAACATTATAAAACAATCGAATTTCACACATTTTACAATATAATTATATAACATTTCAAACTCGCATATCTCCGTTACTATTGAAGATACAGAAGTGATTTTGCACTCAATGGAATCAGGTCGACGCTCTCTATTGGATCATGGGGAAAAATGTAATCCATGTGTAATATTCATGCTTAGTTATCATGGAAACTCTCATAACAATAAATTAAACAATCTATTTATTACCTATTGTATTCGTTGTCGAGGAGATTTCAAATATAGATTTTGATTGTTGAAACATTATAAAACAATCGAATTTCACACATTTTACAATATAATTATATAACATTTCAAACTCGCATATCTCCGTTACTATTGAAGATACAGAAGTGATTTTGCACTCAATGGAATCAGGTCGACGCTCTCTATTGGCTCATGGGGAAAAATGTAATCCATGTGTAATATTCATGCTTAGATACCATGGAAAAAATCCTAACAATAAATTAAACAATCTATTTATTACCTATTGTATTCGTTGTCGAGGAGATTTCAAATAGAGATTTTGATTGTTGAAACATTATAAAACAATCGAATTATACACTTTTTACGATAGAATTATATAAAATTTCAAACTCGCATATCTCCGTTACTCTTGAAGATACAGAAGTGATTTTACACTCAATTTAATCAGTTCGACCTAACCTAACCTAAACTGACCTGACCTAACCTAACTTAACTTAACTTTAATTAACCTAACCAAATAGCAATAAAATAAAAACAATCTATTTCTGCCCGATTGTAGTCGTTGTCGACGAGATTTGAAATATAGATTTTGATTGTTGAAACATTATAAAACAATCGAATTTCACACATTTTACAATATAATTATATAACATTTCAAACTCGCATATCTCCGTTACTATTGAAGATACAGAAGTGATTTTGCACTCAATGGAATCAGGTCGACGCTCTCTATTGGATCATGGGGAAAAATGTAATCCATGTGTAATATTCATGCTTAGTTATCATGGAAACTCTCATAATAATAAATTAAACAATCTATTTATTACCTATTGTATTCGTTGTCGAGGAGATTTCAAATATAGATTTTGATTGTTGAAACATTATAAAACAATCGAATTATACACTTTTTACGATAGAATTATATAAAATTTCAAACTTGCATATCTCCGTTACTGTTGAAGATACAGAAGTGATTTTACACTCAATTTAATCAGGTCGACCTAACCTAACCTAAACTGACCTGACCTAACCTAACTTAACTTAACTTTAATTAACCTAACCAAATAGCAATAAAATAAAAACAATCTATTTGTGCCCGATTGTAGTCGTTGTCGAGGAGATTTGAAATATAGATTTTGATTGTTGAAACATTATAAAACAATCGAATTTCACACATTTTACAATATAATTATATAACATTTCAAACTCGCATATCTCCGTTACTATTGAAGATACAGAAGTGATTTTGCACTCAATGGAATCAGGTCGACGCTCTCTATTGGATCATGGGGAAAAATGTAATCCATGTGTAATATTCATGCTTAGTTATCATGGAAACTCTCATAACAATAAATTAAACAATCTATTTATTACCTATTGTATTCGTTGTCGAGGAGATTTCAAATATAGATTTTGATTGTTGAAACATTATAAAACAATCGAATTATACACTTTTTACGATAGAATTATATAAAATTTCAAACTCGCATATCTACGTTACTGTTGAAGATACAGAAGTGATTTTACACTCAATTTAATCAGGTCGACCTAACCTAACCTAAACTGACCTGACCTAACCTAACTTAACTTAACTTTAATTAACCTAACCAAATAGCAATAAAATAAAAACAATCTATTTGTGCCTGATTGTAGTCGTTGTCGAGGAGATTTGAAATATAGATTTTGATTGTTGAAACATTATAAAACAATCGAATTTCACACATTTTACAATATAATTATATAACATTTCAAACTCGCATATCTCCGTTACTATTGAAGATACAGAAGTGATTTTGCACTCAATGGAATCAGGTCGACGCTCTCTATTGGATCATGGGGAAAAATGTAATCCATGTGTAATATTCATGCTTAGTTATCATGGAAACTCTCATAACAATAAATTAAACAATCTATTTATTACCTATTGTATTCGTTGTCGAGGAGATTTCAAATATAGATTTTGATTGTTGAAACATTATAAAACAATCGAATTTCACACATTTTACAATATAATTATATAACATTTCAAACTCGCATATCTCCGTTACTATTGAAGATACAGAAGTGATTTTGCACTCAATGGAATCAGGTCGACGCTCTCTATTGGCTCATGGGGAAAAATGTAATCCATGTGTAATATTCATGCTTAGATACCATGGAAAAAATCCTAACAATAAATTAAACAATCTATTTATTACCTATTGTATTCGTTGTCGAGGAGATTTCAAATAGAGATTTTGATTGTTGAAACATTATAAAACAATCGAATTATACACTTTTTACGATAGAATTATATAAAATTTCAAACTCGCATATCTCCGTTACTGTTGAAGATACAGAAGTGATTTTACACTCAATTTAATCAGGTCGACCTAACCTAACCTAAACTGACCTGACCTAACCTAACTTAACTTAACTTTAATTAACCTAACCAAATAGCAATAAAATAAAAACAATCTATTTCTGCCCGATTGTAGTCGTTGTCGACGAGATTTGAAATATAGATTTTGATTGTTGAAACATTATAAAACAATCGAATTTCACACATTTTACAATATAATTATATAACATTTCAAACTCGCATATCTCCGTTACTATTGAAGATACAGAAGTGATTTTGCACTCAATGGAATCAGGTCGACGCTCTCTATTGGATCATGGGGAAAAATGTAATCCATGTGTAATATTCATGCTTAGTTATCATGGAAACTCTCATAATAATAAATTAAACAATCTATTTATTACCTATTGTATTCGTTGTCGAGGAGATTTCAAATATAGATTTTGATTGTTGAAACATTATAAAACAATCGAATTATACACTTTTTACGATAGAATTATATAAAATTTCAAACTCGCATATCTCCGTTACTGTTGAAGATACAGAAGTGATTTTACACTCAATTTAATCAGGTCGACCTAACCTAACCTAAACTGACCTGACCTAACCTAACTTAACTTAACTTTAATTAACCTAACCAAATAGCAATAAAATAAAAACAATCTATTTGTGCCCGATTGTAGTCGTTGTCGAGGAGATTTGAAATATAGATTTTGATTGTTGAAACATTATAAAACAATCGAATTTCACACATTTTACAATATAATTATATAACATTTCAAACTCGCATATCTCCGTTACTATTGAAGATACAGAAGTGATTTTGCACTCAATGGAATCAGGTCGACGCTCTCTATTGGATCATGGGGAAAAATGTAATCCATGTGTAATATTCATGCTTAGTTATCATGGAAACTCTCATAACAATAAATTAAACAATCTATTTATTACCTATTGTATTCGTTGTCGAGGAGATTTCAAATATAGATTTTGATTGTTGAAACATTATAAAACAATCGAATTATACACTTTTTACGATAGAATTATATAAAATTTCAAACTCGCATATCTACGTTACTGTTGAAGATACAGAAGTGATTTTACACTCAATTTAATCAGGTCGACCTAACCTAACCTAAACTGACCTGACCTAACCTAACTTAACTTAACTTTAATTAACCTAACCAAATAGCAATAAAATAAAAACAATCTATTTGTGCCTGATTGTAGTCGTTGTCGAGGAGATTTGAAATATAGATTTTGATTGTTGAAACATTATAAAACAATCGAATTTCACACATTTTACAATATAATTATATAACATTTCAAACTCGCATATCTCCGTTACTATTGAAGATACAGAAGTGATTTTGCACTCAATGGAATCAGGTCGACGCTCTCTATTGGATCATGGGGAAAAATGTAATCCATGTGTAATATTCATGCTTAGTTATCATGGAAACTCTCATAACAATAAATTAAACAATCTATTTATTACCTATTGTATTCGTTGTCGAGGAGATTTCAAATATAGATTTTGATTGTTGAAACATTATAAAACAATCGAATTATACACTTTTTACGATAGAATTATATAAAATTTCAAACTCGCATATCTCCGTTACTCTTGAAGATACAGAAGTGATTTTACACTCAATTTAATCAGTTCGACCTAACCTAACCTAAACTTACCTGACCTAACCTAACTTAACTTTAATTAACCTAACCTAACCTAACCTAATAACAATAAAATAAAAACAATCTATTTGTGCCCGATTGTAGTCGTTGTCGAGGAGATTTGAAATATAGATTTTGATTGTTGAAACATTATAAAACAATCGAATTTCACACATTTTACAATATAATTATATAACATTTCAAACTCGCATATCTCCGTTACTATTGAAGATACAGAAGTGATTTTGCACTCAATGGAATCAGGTCGACGCTCTCTATTGGATCATGGGGAAAAATGTAATCCATGTGTAATATTCATGCTTAGTTATCATGGAAACTCTCATAACAATAAATTAAACAATCTATTTATTACCTATTGTATTCGTTGTCGAGGAGATTTCAAATATAGATTTTGATTGTTGAAACATTATAAAACAATCGAATTTCACACATTTTACAATATAATTATATAACATTTCAAACTCGCATATCTCCGTTACTATTGAAGATACAGAAGTGATTTTGCACTCAATGGAATCAGGTCGACGCTCTCTATTGGCTCATGGGGAAAAATGTAATCCATGTGTAATATTCATGCTTAGATACCATGGAAAAAATCCTAACAATAAATTAAACAATCTATTTATTACCTATTGTATTCGTTGTCGAGGAGATTTCAAATAGAGATTTTGATTGTTGAAACATTATAAAACAATCGAATTATACACTTTTTACGATAGAATTATATAAAATTTCAAACTCGCATATCTCCGTTACTCTTGAAGATACAGAAGTGATTTTACACTCAATTTAATCAGTTCGACCTAACCTAACCTAAACTGACCTGACCTAACCTAACTTAACTTAACTTTAATTAACCTAACCAAATAGCAATAAAATAAAAACAATCTATTTCTGCCCGATTGTAGTCGTTGTCGACGAGATTTGAAATATAGATTTTGATTGTTGAAACATTATAAAACAATCGAATTTCACACATTTTACAATATAATTATATAACATTTCAAACTCGCATATCTCCGTTACTATTGAAGATACAGAAGTGATTTTGCACTCAATGGAATCAGGTCGACGCTCTCTATTGGATCATGGGGAAAAATGTAATCCATGTGTAATATTCATGCTTAGTTATCATGGAAACTCTCATAATAATAAATTAAACAATCTATTTATTACCTATTGTATTCGTTGTCGAGGAGATTTCAAATATAGATTTTGATTGTTGAAACATTATAAAACAATCGAATTATACACTTTTTACGATAGAATTATATAAAATTTCAAACTTGCATATCTCCGTTACTGTTGAAGATACAGAAGTGATTTTACACTCAATTTAATCAGGTCGACCTAACCTAACCTAAACTGACCTGACCTAACCTAACTTAACTTAACTTTAATTAACCTAACCAAATAGCAATAAAATAAAAACAATCTATTTGTGCCCGATTGTAGTCGTTGTCGAGGAGATTTGAAATATAGATTTTGATTGTTGAAACATTATAAAACAATCGAATTTCACACATTTTACAATATAATTATATAACATTTCAAACTCGCATATCTCCGTTACTATTGAAGATACAGAAGTGATTTTGCACTCAATGGAATCAGGTCGACGCTCTCTATTGGATCATGGGGAAAAATGTAATCCATGTGTAATATTCATGCTTAGTTATCATGGAAACTCTCATAACAATAAATTAAACAATCTATTTATTACCTATTGTATTCGTTGTCGAGGAGATTTCAAATATAGATTTTGATTGTTGAAACATTATAAAACAATCGAATTATACACTTTTTACGATAGAATTATATAAAATTTCAAACTCGCATATCTACGTTACTGTTGAAGATACAGAAGTGATTTTACACTCAATTTAATCAGGTCGACCTAACCTAACCTAAACTGACCTGACCTAACCTAACTTAACTTAACTTTAATTAACCTAACCAAATAGCAATAAAATAAAAACAATCTATTTGTGCCTGATTGTAGTCGTTGTCGAGGAGATTTGAAATATAGATTTTGATTGTTGAAACATTATAAAACAATCGAATTTCACACATTTTACAATATAATTATATAACATTTCAAACTCGCATATCTCCGTTACTATTGAAGATACAGAAGTGATTTTGCACTCAATGGAATCAGGTCGACGCTCTCTATTGGATCATGGGGAAAAATGTAATCCATGTGTAATATTCATGCTTAGTTATCATGGAAACTCTCATAACAATAAATTAAACAATCTATTTATTACCTATTGTATTCGTTGTCGAGGAGATTTCAAATATAGATTTTGATTGTTGAAACATTATAAAACAATCGAATTTCACACATTTTACAATATAATTATATAACATTTCAAACTCGCATATCTCCGTTACTATTGAAGATACAGAAGTGATTTTGCACTCAATGGAATCAGGTCGACGCTCTCTATTGGCTCATGGGGAAAAATGTAATCCATGTGTAATATTCATGCTTAGATACCATGGAAAAAATCCTAACAATAAATTAAACAATCTATTTATTACCTATTGTATTCGTTGTCGAGGAGATTTCAAATAGAGATTTTGATTGTTGAAACATTATAAAACAATCGAATTATACACTTTTTACGATAGAATTATATAAAATTTCAAACTCGCATATCTCCGTTACTGTTGAAGATACAGAAGTGATTTTACACTCAATTTAATCAGGTCGACCTAACCTAACCTAAACTGACCTGACCTAACCTAACTTAACTTAACTTTAATTAACCTAACCAAATAGCAATAAAATAAAAACAATCTATTTCTGCCCGATTGTAGTCGTTGTCGACGAGATTTGAAATATAGATTTTGATTGTTGAAACATTATAAAACAATCGAATTTCACACATTTTACAATATAATTATATAACATTTCAAACTCGCATATCTCCGTTACTATTGAAGATACAGAAGTGATTTTGCACTCAATGGAATCAGGTCGACGCTCTCTATTGGATCATGGGGAAAAATGTAATCCATGTGTAATATTCATGCTTAGTTATCATGGAAACTCTCATAATAATAAATTAAACAATCTATTTATTACCTATTGTATTCGTTGTCGAGGAGATTTCAAATATAGATTTTGATTGTTGAAACATTATAAAACAATCGAATTATACACTTTTTACGATAGAATTATATAAAATTTCAAACTCGCATATCTCCGTTACTGTTGAAGATACAGAAGTGATTTTACACTCAATTTAATCAGGTCGACCTAACCTAACCTAAACTGACCTGACCTAACCTAACTTAACTTAACTTTAATTAACCTAACCAAATAGCAATAAAATAAAAACAATCTATTTGTGCCCGATTGTAGTCGTTGTCGAGGAGATTTGAAATATAGATTTTGATTGTTGAAACATTATAAAACAATCGAATTTCACACATTTTACAATATAATTATATAACATTTCAAACTCGCATATCTCCGTTACTATTGAAGATACAGAAGTGATTTTGCACTCAATGGAATCAGGTCGACACTCTCTATTGGATCATGGGGAAAAATGTAATCCATGTGTAATATTCATGCTTAGTTATCATGGAAACTCTCATAACAATAAATTAAACAATCTATTTATTACCTATTGTATTCGTTGTCGAGGAGATTTCAAATATAGATTTTGATTGTTGAAACATTATAAAACAATCGAATTATACACTTTTTACGATAGAATTATATAAAATTTCAAACTCGCATATCTACGTTACTGTTGAAGATACAGAAGTGATTTTACACTCAATTTAATCAGGTCGACCTAACCTAACCTAAACTGACCTGACCTAACCTAACTTAACTTAACTTTAATTAACCTAACCAAATAGCAATAAAATAAAAACAATCTATTTGTGCCTGATTGTAGTCGTTGTCGAGGAGATTTGAAATATAGATTTTGATTGTTGAAACATTATAAAACAATCGAATTTCACACATTTTACAATATAATTATATAACATTTCAAACTCGCTTATCTCCGTTACTATTGAAGATAAAGAAGTGATTTTGCACTCAATGGAATCAGCTCGACGCTCTCTATTGGCTCATGGGGAAAAATGTAATCCATGTGTAATATTCATGCTTAGTTATCATGGAAACTCTCATAACAATAAATTAAACAATCTATTTATTACCTATTGTATTCGTTGTCGAGGAGATTTCAAATATAGATTTTGATTGTTGAAACATTATAAAACAATCGAATTATACACTTTTTACGATAGAATTATATAAAATTTCAAACTCGCATATCTCCGTTACTCTTGAAGATACAGAAGTGATTTTACACTCAACTTAATCAGTTCGACCTAACCTAACCTAAACTGACCTGACCTAACCTAACTTAACTTTAATTAACCTAACCTAACCTAACCTAATAACAATAAAATAAAAACAATCTATTTGTGCCCGATTGTAGTCGTTGTCGACGAGATTTGAAATATAGATTTTGATTGTTGAAACATTATAAAACAATCGAATTTCACACATTTTACAATATAATTATATAACATTTCAAACTCGCATATCTCCGTTACTATTGAAGATAAAGAAGTGATTTTGCACTCAATGGAATCAGGTCGACGCTCTCTATTGGCTCATGGGGAAAAATGTAATCCATGTGTAATATTCATGCTTAGTTATCATGGAAACTCTCATAACAATAAATTAAACAATCTATTTATTACCTATTGTATTCGTTGTCGAGGAGATTTCAAATATAGATTTTGATTGTTGAAACATTATAAAACAATCGAATTATACACTTTTTACGATAGAATTATATAAAATTTCAAACTCGCATATCTCCGTTACTCTTGAAGATACAGAAGTGATTTTACACTCAACTTAATCAGTTCGACCTAACCTAACCTAAACTGACCTGACCTAACCTAACTTAACTTTAATTAACCTAACCTAACCTAACCTAATAACAATAAAATAAAAACAATCTATTTGTGCCCGATTGTAGTCGTTGTCGACGAGATTTGAAATATAGATTTTGATTGTTGAAACATTATAAAACAATCGAATTTCACACATTTTACAATATAATTATATAACATTTCAAACTCGCATATCTCCGTTACTATTGAAGATACAGAAGTGATTTTGCACTCAATGGAATCAGCTCGACGCTCTCTATTGGCTCATGGGGAAAAATGTAATCCATGTGTAATATTCATGCTTAGTTATCATGGAAACTCTCATAACAATAAATTAAACAATCTATTTATTACCTATTGTATTCGTTGTCGAGGAGATTTCAAATATAGATTTTGATTGTTGAAACATTATAAAACAATCGAATTATACACTTTTTACGATAGAATTATTTAAAATTTCAAACTCGCATATCTCCGTTACAGTTGAAGATACAGAAGTGATTTTACACTCAATTATACAGGTCGACCTAACCTAACCTAAACTGACCTGACCTAACCTAACTTAACTTAACTTTAATTAACCTAACCAAATAGCAATAAAATAAAAACAATCTATTTGTGCCCGATTGTAGTCGTTGTCGAGGAGATTTGAAATATAGATTTTGATTGTTGAAACATTATAAAACAATCGAATTTCACACATTTTACAATATAATTATATAACATTTCAAACTCGCATATCTCCGTTACTATTGAAGATACAGAAGTGATTTTGCACTCAATGGAATCAGGTCGACGCTCTCTATTGGATCATGGGGAAAAATGTAATCCATGTGTAATATTCATGCATAGTTATCATGGAAACTCTCATAACAATAAATTAAACAATCTATTTATTACCTATTGTATTCGTTGTCGAGGAGATTTCAAATATAGATTTTGATTGTTGAAACATTATAAAACAATCGAATTATACACTTTTTACGATAGAATTATATAAAATTTCAAACTCGCATATCTACGTTACTGTTGAAGATACAGAAGTGATTTTACACTCAATTTAATCAGGTCGACCTAACCTAACCTAACTTAACTTAACTTTAATTAACCTAACCAAATAGCAATAAAATAAAAACAATCTATTTGTGCCTGATTGTAGTCGTTGTCGAGGAGATTTGAAATATAGATTTTGATTGTTGAAACATTATAAAACAATCGAATTTCACACATTTTACAATATAATTATATAACATTTCAAACTCGCATATCTCCGTTACTATTGAAGATACAGAAGTGATTTTGCACTCAATGGAATCAGGTCGACGCTCTCTATTGGATCATGGGGAAAAATGTAATCCATGTGTAATATTCATGCTTAGTTATCATGGAAACTCTCATAACAATAAATTAAACAATCTATTTATTACCTATTGTATTCGTTGTCGAGGAGATTTCAAATATAGATTTTGATTGTTGAAACATTATAAAACAATCGAATTTCACACATTTTACAATATAATTATATAACATTTCAAACTCGCATATCTCCGTTACTATTGAAGATACAGAAGTGATTTTGCACTCAATGGAATCAGGTCGACGCTCTCTATTGGCTCATGGGGAAAAATGTAATCCATGTGTAATATTCATGCTTAGATACCATGGAAAAAATCCTAACAATAAATTAAACAATCTATTTATTACCTATTGTATTCGTTGTCGAGGAGATTTCAAATAGAGATTTTGATTGTTGAAACATTATAAAACAATCGAATTATACACTTTTTACGATAGAATTATATAAAATTTCAAACTCGCATATCTCCGTTACTGTTGAAGATACAGAAGTGATTTTACACTCAATTTAATCAGGTCGACCTAACCTAACCTAAACTGACCTGACCTAACCTAACTTAACTTAACTTTAATTAACCTAACCAAATAGCAATAAAATAAAAACAATCTATTTCTGCCCGATTGTAGTCGTTGTCGACGAGATTTGAAATATAGATTTTGATTGTTGAAACATTATAAAACAATCGAATTTCACACATTTTACAATATAATTATATAACATTTCAAACTCGCATATCTCCGTTACTATTGAAGATACAGAAGTGATTTTGCACTCAATGGAATCAGGTCGACGCTCTCTATTGGCTCATGGGGAAAAATGTAATCCATGTGTAATATTCATGCTTAGTTATCATGGAAACTCTCATAACAATAAATTAAACAATCTATTTATTACCTATTGTATTCGTTGTCGAGGAGATTTCAAATATAGATTTTGATTGTTGAAACATTATAAAACAATCGAATTATACACTTTTTACGATAGAATTATATAAAATTTCAAACTCGCATATCTCCGTTACTGTTGAAGATACAGAAGTGATTTTACACTCAATTTAATCAGGTCGACCTAACCTAACCTAACTTAACTTAACTTTAATTAACCTAACCAAATAGCAATAAAATAAAAACAATCTATTTGTGCCTGATTGTAGTCGTTGTCGAGGAGATTTGAAATATAGATTTTGATTGTTGAAACATTATAAAACAATCGAATTTCACACATTTTACAATATAATTATATAACATTTCAAACTCGCATATCTCCGTTACTATTGAAGATACAGAAGTGATTTTGCACTCAATGGAATCAGGTCGACGCTCTCTATTGGATCATGGGGAAAAATGTAATCCATGTGTAATATTCATGCTTAGTTATCATGGAAACTCTCATAACAATAAATTAAACAATCTATTTATTACCTATTGTATTCGTTGTCGAGGAGATTTCAAATATAGATTTTGATTGTTGAAACATTATAAAACAATCGAATTTCACACATTTTACAATATAATTATATAACATTTCAAACTCGCATATCTCCGTTACTATTGAAGATACAGAAGTGATTTTGCACTCAATGGAATCAGGTCGACGCTCTCTATTGGCTCATGGGGAAAAATGTAATCCATGTGTAATATTCATGCTTAGATACCATGGAAAAAATCCTAACAATAAATTAAACAATCTATTTATTACCTATTGTATTCGTTGTCGAGGAGATTTCAAATAGAGATTTTGATTGTTGAAACATTATAAAACAATCGAATTATACACTTTTTACGATAGAATTATATAAAATTTCAAACTCGCATATCTCCGTTACTGTTGAAGATACAGAAGTGATTTTACACTCAATTTAATCAGGTCGACCTAACCTAACCTAAACTGACCTGACCTAACCTAACTTAACTTAACTTTAATTAACCTAACCAAATAGCAATAAAATAAAAACAATCTATTTCTGCCCGATTGTAGTCGTTGTCGACGAGATTTGAAATATAGATTTTGATTGTTGAAACATTATAAAACAATCGAATTTCACACATTTTACAATATAATTATATAACATTTCAAACTCGCATATCTCCGTTACTATTGAAGATACAGAAGTGATTTTGCACTCAATGGAATCAGGTCGACGCTCTCTATTGGCTCATGGGGAAAAATGTAATCCATGTGTAATATTCATGCTTAGTTATCATGGAAACTCTCATAACAATAAATTAAACAATCTATTTATTACCTATTGTATTCGTTGTCGAGGAGATTTCAAATATAGATTTTGATTGTTGAAACATTATAAAACAATCGAATTATACACTTTTTACGATAGAATTATATAAAATTTCAAACTCGCATATCTCCGTTACTGTTGAAGATACAGAAGTGATTTTACACTCAATTTAATCAGGTCGACCTAACCTAACCTAAACTGACCTGACCTAACCTAACTTAACTTAACTTTAATTAACCTAACCAAATAGCAATAAAATAAAAACAATCTATTTCTGCCCGATTGTAGTCGTTGTCGACGAGATTTGAAATATAGATTTTGATTGTTGAAACATTATAAAACAATCGAATTTCACACATTTTACAATATAATTATATAACATTTCAAACTCGCATATCTCCGTTACTATTGAAGATACAGAAGTGATTTTGCACTCAATGGAATCAGGTCGACGCTCTCTATTGGATCATGGGGAAAAATGTAATCCATGTGTAATATTCATGCTTAGTTATCATGGAAACTCTCATAATAATAAATTAAACAATCTATTTATTACCTATTGTATTCGTTGTCGAGGAGATTTCAAATATAGATTTTGATTGTTGAAACATTATAAAACAATCGAATTATACACTTTTTACGATAGAATTATATAAAATTTCAAACTCGCATATCTCCGTTACTGTTGAAGATACAGAAGTGATTTTACACTCAATTTAATCAGGTCGACCTAACCTAACCTAAACTGACCTGACCTAACCTAACTTAACTTAACTTTAATTAACCTAACCAAATAGCAATAAAATAAAAACAATCTATTTGTGCCCGATTGTAGTCGTTGTCGAGGAGATTTGAAATATAGATTTTGATTGTTGAAACATTATAAAACAATCGAATTTCACACATTTTACAATATAATTATATAACATTTCAAACTCGCATATCTCCGTTACTATTGAAGATACAGAAGTGATTTTGCACTCAATGGAATCAGGTCGACGCTCTCTATTGGATCATGGGGGAAAATGTAATCCATGTGAAATATTCATGCTTAGTTATCATGGAAACTCTCATAACAATAAATTAAACAATCTATTTATTACCTATTGTATTCGTTGTCGAGGAGATTTCAAATATAGATTTTGATTGTTGAAACATTATAAAACAATCGAATTATACACTTTTTACGATAGAATTATATAAAATTTCAAACTCGCATATCTACGTTACTGTTGAAGATACAGAAGTGATTTTACACTCAATTTAATCAGGTCGACCTAACCTAACCTAAACTGACCTGACCTAACCTAACTTAACTTAACTTTAATTAACCTAACCAAATAGCAATAAAATAAAAACAATCTATTTGTGCCTGATTGTAGTCGTTGTCGAGGAGATTTGAAATATAGATTTTGATTGTTGAAACATTATAAAACAATCGAATTTCACACATTTTACAATATAATTATATAACATTTCAAACTCGCTTATCTCCGTTACTATTGAAGATAAAGAAGTGATTTTGCACTCAATGGAATCAGCTCGACGCTCTCTATTGGCTCATGGGGAAAAATGTAATCCATGTGTAATATTCATGCTTAGTTATCATGGAAACTCTCATAACAATAAATTAAACAATCTATTTATTACCTATTGTATTCGTTGTCGAGGAGATTTCAAATATAGATTTTGATTGTTGAAACATTATAAAACAATCGAATTATACACTTTTTACGATAGAATTATATAAAATTTCAAACTCGCATATCTCCGTTACTGTTGAAGATACAGAAGTGATTTTACACTCAATTTAATCAGGTCGACCTAACCTAACCTAAACTGACCTGACCTAACCTAACTTAACTTAACTTTAATTAACCTAACCAAATAGCAATAAAATAAAAACAATCTATTTGTGCCCGATTGTAGTCGTTGTCGAGGAGATTTGAAATATAGATTTTGATTGTTGAAACATTATAAAACAATCGAATTTCACACATTTTACAATATAATTATATAACATTTCAAACTCGCATATCTCCGTTACTATTGAAGATACAGAAGTGATTTTGCACTCAATGGAATCAGGTCGACGCTCTCTATTGGATCATGGGGAAAAATGTAATCCATGTGTAATATTCATGCTTAGTTATCATGGAAACTCTCATAACAATAAATTAAACAATCTATTTATTACCTATTGTATTCGTTGTCGAGGAGATTTCAAATATAGATTTTGATTGTTGAAACATTATAAAACAATCGAATTATACACTTTTTACGATAGAATTATATAAAATTTCAAACTCGCATATCTACGTTACTGTTGAAGATACAGAAGTGATTTTACACTCAATTTAATCAGGTCGACCTAACCTAACCTAAACTGACCTGACCTAACCTAACTTAACTTAACTTTAATTAACCTAACCAAATAGCAATAAAATAAAAACAATCTATTTGTGCCTGATTGTAGTCGTTGTCGAGGAGATTTGAAATATAGATTTTGATTGTTGAAACATTATAAAACAATCGAATTTCACACATTTTACAATATAATTATATAACATTTCAAACTCGCATATCTCCGTTACTATTGAAGATACAGAAGTGATTTTGCACTCAATGGAATCAGGTCGACGCTCTCTATTGGATCATGGGGAAAAATGTAATCCATGTGTAATATTCATGCTTAGTTATCATGGAAACTCTCATAACAATAAATTAAACAATCTATTTATTACCTATTGTATTCGTTGTCGAGGAGATTTCAAATATAGATTTTGATTGTTGAAACATTATAAAACAATCGAATTATACACTTTTTACGATAGAATTATATAAAATTTCAAACTCGCATATCTCCGTTACTCTTGAAGATACAGAAGTGATTTTACACTCAATTTAATCAGTTCGACCTAACCTAACCTAAACTTACCTGACCTAACCTAACTTAACTTTAATTAACCTAACCTAACCTAACCTAATAACAATAAAATAAAAACAATCTATTTGTGCCCGATTGTAGTCGTTGTCGAGGAGATTTGAAATATAGATTTTGATTGTTGAAACATTATAAAACAATCGAATTTCACACATTTTACAATATAATTATATAACATTTCAAACTCGCATATCTCCGTTACTATTGAAGATACAGAAGTGATTTTGCACTCAATGGAATCAGGTCGACGCTCTCTATTGGATCATGGGGAAAAATGTAATCCATGTGTAATATTCATGCTTAGTTATCATGGAAACTCTCATAACAATAAATTAAACAATCTATTTATTACCTATTGTATTCGTTGTCGAGGAGATTTCAAATATAGATTTTGATTGTTGAAACATTATAAAACAATCGAATTTCACACATTTTACAATATAATTATATAACATTTCAAACTCGCATATCTCCGTTACTATTGAAGATACAGAAGTGATTTTGCACTCAATGGAATCAGGTCGACGCTCTCTATTGGCTCATGGGGAAAAATGTAATCCATGTGTAATATTCATGCTTAGATACCATGGAAAAAATCCTAACAATAAATTAAACAATCTATTTATTACCTATTGTATTCGTTGTCGAGGAGATTTCAAATAGAGATTTTGATTGTTGAAACATTATAAAACAATCGAATTATACACTTTTTACGATAGAATTATATAAAATTTCAAACTCGCATATCTCCGTTACTCTTGAAGATACAGAAGTGATTTTACACTCAATTTAATCAGTTCGACCTAACCTAACCTAAACTGACCTGACCTAACCTAACTTAACTTAACTTTAATTAACCTAACCAAATAGCAATAAAATAAAAACAATCTATTTCTGCCCGATTGTAGTCGTTGTCGACGAGATTTGAAATATAGATTTTGATTGTTGAAACATTATAAAACAATCGAATTTCACACATTTTACAATATAATTATATAACATTTCAAACTCGCATATCTCCGTTACTATTGAAGATACAGAAGTGATTTTGCACTCAATGGAATCAGGTCGACGCTCTCTATTGGATCATGGGGAAAAATGTAATCCATGTGTAATATTCATGCTTAGTTATCATGGAAACTCTCATAATAATAAATTAAACAATCTATTTATTACCTATTGTATTCGTTGTCGAGGAGATTTCAAATATAGATTTTGATTGTTGAAACATTATAAAACAATCGAATTATACACTTTTTACGATAGAATTATATAAAATTTCAAACTCGCATATCTCCGTTACTGTTGAAGATACAGAAGTGATTTTACACTCAATTTAATCAGGTCGACCTAACCTAACCTAAACTGACCTGACCTAACCTAACTTAACTTAACTTTAATTAACCTAACCAAATAGCAATAAAATAAAAACAATCTATTTGTGCCCGATTGTAGTCGTTGTCGAGGAGATTTGAAATATAGATTTTGATTGTTGAAACATTATAAAACAATCGAATTTCACACATTTTACAATATAATTATATAACATTTCAAACTCGCATATCTCCGTTACTATTGAAGATACAGAAGTGATTTTGCACTCAATGGAATCAGGTCGACGCTCTCTATTGGATCATGGGGAAAAATGTATTCCATGTGTAATATTCATGCTTAGTTATCATGGAAACTCTCATAACAATAAATTAAACAATCTATTTATTACCTATTGTATTCGTTGTCGAGGAGATTTCAAATATAGATTTTGATTGTTGAAACATTATAAAACAATCGAATTATACACTTTTTACGATAGAATTATATAAAATTTCAAACTCGCATATCTACGTTACTGTTGAAGATACAGAAGTGATTTTACACTCAATTTAATCAGGTCGACCTAACCTAACCTAAACTGACCTGACCTAACCTAACTTAACTTAACTTTAATTAACCTAACCAAATAGCAATAAAATAAAAACAATCTATTTCTGCCCGATTGTAGTCGTTGTCGACGAGATTTGAAATATAGATTTTGATTGTTGAAACATTATAAAACAATCGAATTTCACACATTTTACAATATAATTATATAACATTTCAAACTCGCATATCTCCGTTACTATTGAAGATACAGAAGTGATTTTGCACTCAATGGAATCAGGTCGACGCTCTCTATTGGATCATGGGGAAAAATGTAATCCATGTGTAATATTCATGCTTAGTTATCATGGAAACTCTCATAATAATAAATTAAACAATCTATTTATTACCTATTGTATTCGTTGTCGAGGAGATTTCAAATATAGATTTTGATTGTTGAAACATTATAAAACAATCGAATTATACACTTTTTACGATAGAATTATATAAAATTTCAAACTCGCATATCTCCGTTACTGTTGAAGATACAGAAGTGATTTTACACTCAATTTAATCAGGTCGACCTAACCTAACCTAAACTGACCTGACCTAACCTAACTTAACTTAACTTTAATTAACCTAACCAAATAGCAATAAAATAAAAACAATCTATTTGTGCCCGATTGTAGTCGTTGTCGAGGAGATTTGAAATATAGATTTTGATTGTTGAAACATTATAAAACAATCGAATTTCACACATTTTACAATATAATTATATAACATTTCAAACTCGCATATCTCCGTTACTATTGAAGATACAGAAGTGATTTTGCACTCAATGGAATCAGGTCGACACTCTCTATTGGATCATGGGGAAAAATGTAATCCATGTGTAATATTCATGCTTAGTTATCATGGAAACTCTCATAACAATAAATTAAACAATCTATTTATTACCTATTGTATTCGTTGTCGAGGAGATTTCAAATATAGATTTTGATTGTTGAAACATTATAAAACAATCGAATTATACACTTTTTACGATAGAATTATATAAAATTTCAAACTCGCATATCTACGTTACTGTTGAAGATACAGAAGTGATTTTACACTCAATTTAATCAGGTCGACCTAACCTAACCTAAACTGACCTGACCTAACCTAACTTAACTTAACTTTAATTAACCTAACCAAATAGCAATAAAATAAAAACAATCTATTTGTGCCTGATTGTAGTCGTTGTCGAGGAGATTTGAAATATAGATTTTGATTGTTGAAACATTATAAAACAATCGAATTTCACACATTTTACAATATAATTATATAACATTTCAAACTCGCATATCTCCGTTACTATTGAAGATACAGAAGTGATTTTGCACTCAATGGAATCAGCTCGACGCTCTCTATTGGATCATGGGGAAAAATGTAATCCATGTGTAATATTCATGCTTAGTTATCATGGAAACTCTCATAACAATAAATTAAACAATCTATTTATTACCTATTGTATTCGTTGTCGAGGAGATTTCAAATATAGATTTTGATTGTTGAAACATTATAAAACAATCGAATTATACACTTTTTACGATAGAATTATATAAAATTTCAAACTCGCATATCTCCGTTACTCTTGAAGATACAGAAGTGATTTTACACTCAACTTAATCAGTTCGACCTAACCTAACCTAAACTGACCTGACCTAACCTAACTTAACTTTAATTAACCTAACCTAACCTAACCTAATAACAATAAAATAAAAACAATCTATTTGTGCCCGATTGTAGTCGTTGTCGACGAGATTTGAAATATAGATTTTGATTGTTGAAACATTATAAAACAATCGAATTTCACACATTTTACAATATAATTATATAACATTTCAAACTCGCATATCTCCGTTACTATTGAAGATAAAGAAGTGATTTTGCACTCAATGGAATCAGCTCGACGCTCTCTATTGGCTCATGGGGAAAAATGTAATCCATGTGTAATATTCATGCTTAGTTATCATGGAAACTCTCATAACAATAAATTAAACAATCTATTTATTACCTATTGTATTCGTTGTCGAGGAGATTTCAAATATAGATTTTGATTGTTGAAACATTATAAAACAATCGAATTATACACTTTTTACGATAGAATTATTTAAAATTTCAAACTCGCATATCTCCGTTACAGTTGAAGATACAGAAGTGATTTTACACTCAATTATACAGGTCGACCTAACCTAACCTAAACTGACCTGACCTAACCTAACTTAACTTAACTTTAATTAACCTAACCAAATAGCAATAAAATAAAAACAATCTATTTGTGCCCGATTGTAGTCGTTGTCGAGGAGATTTGAAATATAGATTTTGATTGTTGAAACATTATAAAACAATCGAATTTCACACATTTTACAATATAATTATATAACATTTCAAACTCGCATATCTCCGTTACTATTGAAGATACAGAAGTGATTTTGCACTCAATGGAATCAGGTCGACGCTCTCTATTGGATCATGGGGAAAAATGTAATCCATGTGTAATATTCATGCATAGTTATCATGGAAACTCTCATAACAATAAATTAAACAATCTATTTATTACCTATTGTATTCGTTGTCGAGGAGATTTCAAATATAGATTTTGATTGTTGAAACATTATAAAACAATCGAATTATACACTTTTTACGATAGAATTATATAAAATTTCAAACTCGCATATCTACGTTACTGTTGAAGATACAGAAGTGATTTTACACTCAATTTAATCAGGTCGACCTAACCTAACCTAACTTAACTTAACTTTAATTAACCTAACCAAATAGCAATAAAATAAAAACAATCTATTTGTGCCTGATTGTAGTCGTTGTCGAGGAGATTTGAAATATAGATTTTGATTGTTGAAACATTATAAAACAATCGAATTTCACACATTTTACAATATAATTATATAACATTTCAAACTCGCATATCTCCGTTACTATTGAAGATACAGAAGTGATTTTGCACTCAATGGAATCAGGTCGACGCTCTCTATTGGATCATGGGGAAAAATGTAATCCATGTGTAATATTCATGCTTAGTTATCATGGAAACTCTCATAACAATAAATTAAACAATCTATTTATTACCTATTGTATTCGTTGTCGAGGAGATTTCAAATATAGATTTTGATTGTTGAAACATTATAAAACAATCGAATTTCACACATTTTACAATATAATTATATAACATTTCAAACTCGCATATCTCCGTTACTATTGAAGATACAGAAGTGATTTTGCACTCAATGGAATCAGGTCGACGCTCTCTATTGGCTCATGGGGAAAAATGTAATCCATGTGTAATATTCATGCTTAGATACCATGGAAAAAATCCTAACAATAAATTAAACAATCTATTTATTACCTATTGTATTCGTTGTCGAGGAGATTTCAAATATAGATTTTGATTGTTGAAACATTATAAAACAATCGAATTATACACTTTTTACGATAGAATTATATAAAATTTCAAACTCGCATATCTACGTTACTGTTGAAGATACAGAAGTGATTTTACACTCAATTTAATCAGGTCGACCTAACCTAACCTAAACTGACCTGACCTAACCTAACTTAACTTAACTTTAATTAACCTAACCAAATAGCAATAAAATAAAAACAATCTATTTGTGCCTGATTGTAGTCGTTGTCGAGGAGATTTGAAATATAGATTTTGATTGTTGAAACATTATAAAACAATCGAATTTCACACATTTTACAATATAATTATATAACATTTCAAACTCGCTTATCTCCGTTACTATTGAAGATAAAGAAGTGATTTTGCACTCAATGGAATCAGCTCGACGCTCTCTATTGGCTCATGGGGAAAAATGTAATCCATGTGTAATATTCATGCTTAGTTATCATGGAAACTCTCATAACAATAAATTAAACAATCTATTTATTACCTATTGTATTCGTTGTCGAGGAGATTTCAAATATAGATTTTGATTGTTGAAACATTATAAAACAATCGAATTATACACTTTTTACGATAGAATTATATAAAATTTCAAACTCGCATATCTCCGTTACTCTTGAAGATACAGAAGTGATTTTACACTCAACTTAATCAGTTCGACCTAACCTAACCTAAACTGACCTGACCTAACCTAACTTAACTTTAATTAACCTAACCTAACCTAACCTAATAACAATAAAATAAAAACAATCTATTTGTGCCCGATTGTAGTCGTTGTCGACGAGATCTGAAATATAGATTTTGATTGTTGAAACATTATAAAACAATCGAATTTCACACATTTTACAATATAATTATATAACATTTCAAACTCGCATATCTCCGTTACTATTGAAGATAAAGAAGTGATTTTGCACTCAATGGAATCAGCTCGACGCTCTCTATTGGCTCATGGGGAAAAATGTAATCCATGTGTAATATTCATGCTTAGTTATCATGGAAACTCTCATAACAATAAATTAAACAATCTATTTATTACCTATTGTATTCGTTGTCGAGGAGATTTCAAATATAGATTTTGATTGTTGAAACATTATAAAACAATCGAATTATACACTTTTTACGATAGAATTATTTAAAATTTCAAACTCGCATATCTCCGTTACAGTTGAAGATACAGAAGTGATTTTACACTCAATTATACAGGTCGACCTAACCTAACCTAAACTGACCTGACCTAACCTAACTTAACTTAACTTTAATTAACCTAACCAAATAGCAATAAAATAAAAACAATCTATTTGTGCCCGATTGTAGTCGTTGTCGAGGAGATTTGAAATATAGATTTTGATTGTTGAAACATTATAAAACAATCGAATTTCACACATTTTACAATATAATTATATAACATTTCAAACTCGCATATCTCCGTTACTATTGAAGATACAGAAGTGATTTTGCACTCAATGGAATCAGGTCGACGCTCTCTATTGGATCATGGGGAAAAATGTAATCCATGTGTAATATTCATGCATAGTTATCATGGAAACTCTCATAACAATAAATTAAACAATCTATTTATTACCTATTGTATTCGTTGTCGAGGAGATTTCAAATATAGATTTTGATTGTTGAAACATTATAAAACAATCGAATTATACACTTTTTACGATAGAATTATATAAAATTTCAAACTCGCATATCTACGTTACTGTTGAAGATACAGAAGTGATTTTACACTCAATTTAATCAGGTCGACCTAACCTAACCTAACTTAACTTAACTTTAATTAACCTAACCAAATAGCAATAAAATAAAAACAATCTATTTGTGCCTGATTGTAGTCGTTGTCGAGGAGATTTGAAATATAGATTTTGATTGTTGAAACATTATAAAACAATCGAATTTCACACATTTTACAATATAATTATATAACATTTCAAACTCGCATATCTCCGTTACTATTGAAGATACAGAAGTGATTTTGCACTCAATGGAATCAGGTCGACGCTCTCTATTGGCTCATGGGGAAAAATGTAATCCATGTGTAATATTCATGCTTAGATACCATGGAAAAAATCCTAACAATAAATTAAACAATCTATTTATTACCTATTGTATTCGTTGTCGAGGAGATTTCAAATAGAGATTTTGATTGTTGAAACATTATAAAACAATCGAATTATACACTTTTTACGATAGAATTATATAAAATTTCAAACTCGCATATCTCCGTTACTGTTGAAGATACAGAAGTGATTTTACACTCAATTTAATCAGGTCGACCTAACCTAACCTAAACTGACCTGACCTAACCTAACTTAACTTAACTTTAATTAACCTAACCAAATAGCAATAAAATAAAAACAATCTATTTGTGCCCGATTGTAGTCGTTGTCGACGAGATTTGAAATATAGATTTTGATTGTTGAAACATTATAAAACAATCGAATTTCACACATTTTACAATATAATTATATAACATTTCAAACTCGCATATCTCCGTTACTATTGAAGATACAGAAGTGATTTTGCACTCAATGGAATCAGGTCGACGCTCTCTATTGGATCATGGGGAAAAATGTAATCCATGTGTAATATTCATGCTTAGTTATCATGGAAACTCTCATAACAATAAATTAAACAATCTATTTATTACCTATTGTATTCGTTGTCGAGGAGATTTCAAATATAGATTTTGATTGTTGAAACATTATAAAACAATCGAATTATACACTTTTTACGATAGAATTATATAAAATTTCAAACTCGCATATCTACGTTACTGTTGAAGATACAGAAGTGATTTTACACTCAATTTAATCAGGTCGACCTAACCTAACCTAAACTGACCTGACCTAACCTAACTTAACTTAACTTTAATTAACCTAACCAAATAGCAATAAAATAAAAACAATCTATTTGTGCCTGATTGTAGTCGTTGTCGAGGAGATTTGAAATATAGATTTTGATTGTTGAAACATTATAAAACAATCGAATTTCACACATTTTACAATATAATTATATAACATTTCAAACTCGCTTATCTCCGTTACTATTGAAGATAAAGAAGTGATTTTGCACTCAATGGAATCAGCTCGACGCTCTCTATTGGCTCATGGGGAAAAATGTAATCCATGTGTAATATTCATGCTTAGTTATCATGGAAACTCTCATAACAATAAATTAAACAATCTATTTATTACCTATTGTATTCGTTGTCGAGGAGATTTCAAATATAGATTTTGATTGTTGAAACATTATAAAACAATCGAATTATACACTTTTTACGATAGAATTATATAAAATTTCAAACTCGCATATCTCCGTTACTCTTGAAGATACAGAAGTGATTTTACACTCAACTTAATCAGTTCGACCTAACCTAACCTAAACTGACCTGACCTAACCTAACTTAACTTTAATTAACCTAACCTAACCTAACCTAATAACAATAAAATAAAAACAATCTATTTGTGCCCGATTGTAGTCGTTGTCGACGAGATTTGAAATATAGATTTTGATTGTTGAAACATTATAAAACAATCGAATTTCACACATTTTACAATATAATTATATAACATTTCAAACTCGCATATCTCCGTTACTATTGAAGATAAAGAAGTGATTTTGCACTCAATGGAATCAGCTCGACGCTCTCTATTGGCTCATGGGGAAAAATGTAATCCATGTGTAATATTCATGCTTAGTTATCATGGAAACTCTCATAACAATAAATTAAACAATCTATTTATTACCTATTGTATTCGTTGTCGAGGAGATTTCAAATATAGATTTTGATTGTTGAAACATTATAAAACAATCGAATTATACACTTTTTACGATAGAATTATTTAAAATTTCAAACTCGCATATCTCCGTTACAGTTGAAGATACAGAAGTGATTTTACACTCAATTATACAGGTCGACCTAACCTAACCTAAACTGACCTGACCTAACCTAACTTAACTTAACTTTAATTAACCTAACCAAATAGCAATAAAATAAAAACAATCTATTTGTGCCCGATTGTAGTCGTTGTCGAGGAGATTTGAAATATAGATTTTGATTGTTGAAACATTATAAAACAATCGAATTTCACACATTTTACAATATAATTATATAACATTTCAAACTCGCATATCTCCGTTACTATTGAAGATACAGAAGTGATTTTGCACTCAATGGAATCAGGTCGACGCTCTCTATTGGATCATGGGGAAAAATGTAATCCATGTGTAATATTCATGCATAGTTATCATGGAAACTCTCATAACAATAAATTAAACAATCTATTTATTACCTATTGTATTCGTTGTCGAGGAGATTTCAAATATAGATTTTGATTGTTGAAACATTATAAAACAATCGAATTATACACTTTTTACGATAGAATTATATAAAATTTCAAACTCGCATATCTACGTTACTGTTGAAGATACAGAAGTGATTTTACACTCAATTTAATCAGGTCGACCTAACCTAACCTAACTTAACTTAACTTTAATTAACCTAACCAAATAGCAATAAAATAAAAACAATCTATTTGTGCCTGATTGTAGTCGTTGTCGAGGAGATTTGAAATATAGATTTTGATTGTTGAAACATTATAAAACAATCGAATTTCACACATTTTACAATATAATTATATAACATTTCAAACTCGCATATCTCCGTTACTATTGAAGATACAGAAGTGATTTTGCACTCAATGGAATCAGGTCGACGCTCTCTATTGGCTCATGGGGAAAAATGTAATCCATGTGTAATATTCATGCTTAGATACCATGGAAAAAATCCTAACAATAAATTAAACAATCTATTTATTACCTATTGTATTCGTTGTCGAGGAGATTTCAAATAGAGATTTTGATTGTTGAAACATTATAAAACAATCGAATTATACACTTTTTACGATAGAATTATATAAAATTTCAAACTCGCATATCTCCGTTACTCTTGAAGATACAGAAGTGATTTTACACTCAATTTAATCAGTTCGACCTAACCTAACCTAAACTGACCTGACCTAACCTAACTTAACTTAACTTTAATTAACCTAACCAAATAGCAATAAAATAAAAACAATCTATTTCTGCCCGATTGTAGTCGTTGTCGACGAGATTTGAAATATAGATTTTGATTGTTGAAACATTATAAAACAATCGAATTTCACACATTTTACAATATAATTATATAACATTTCAAACTCGCATATCTCCGTTACTATTGAAGATACAGAAGTGATTTTGCACTCAATGGAATCAGGTCGACGCTCTCTATTGGATCATGGGGAAAAATGTAATCCATGTGTAATATTCATGCTTAGTTATCATGGAAACTCTCATAATAATAAATTAAACAATCTATTTATTACCTATTGTATTCGTTGTCGAGGAGATTTCAAATATAGATTTTGATTGTTGAAACATTATAAAACAATCGAATTATACACTTTTTACGATAGAATTATATAAAATTTCAAACTCGCATATCTCCGTTACTGTTGAAGATACAGAAGTGATTTTACACTCAATTTAATCAGGTCGACCTAACCTAACCTAAACTGACCTGACCTAACCTAACTTAACTTAACTTTAATTAACCTAACCAAATAGCAATAAAATAAAAACAATCTATTTGTGCCCGATTGTAGTCGTTGTCGAGGAGATTTGAAATATAGATTTTGATTGTTGAAACATTATAAAACAATCGAATTTCACACATTTTACAATATAATTATATAACATTTCAAACTCGCATATCTCCGTTACTATTGAAGATACAGAAGTGATTTTGCACTCAATGGAATCAGGTCGACGCTCTCTATTGGATCATGGGGAAAAATGTAATCCATGTGTAATATTCATGCTTAGTTATCATGGAAACTCTCATAACAATAAATTAAACAATCTATTTATTACCTATTGTATTCGTTGTCGAGGAGATTTCAAATATAGATTTTGATTGTTGAAACATTATAAAACAATCGAATTATACACTTTTTACGATAGAATTATATAAAATTTCAAACTCGCATATCTACGTTACTGTTGAAGATACAGAAGTGATTTTACACTCAATTTAATCAGGTCGACCTAACCTAACCTAAACTGACCTGACCTAACCTAACTTAACTTAACTTTAATTAACCTAACCAAATAGCAATAAAATAAAAACAATCTATTTGTGCCTGATTGTAGTCGTTGTCGAGGAGATTTGAAATATAGATTTTGATTGTTGAAACATTATAAAACAATCGAATTTCACACATTTTACAATATAATTATATAACATTTCAAACTCGCATATCTCCGTTACTATTGAAGATACAGAAGTGATTTTGCACTCAATGGAATCAGGTCGACGCTCTCTATTGGATCATGGGGAAAAATGTAATCCATGTGTAATATTCATGCTTAGTTATCATGGAAACTCTCATAACAATAAATTAAACAATCTATTTATTACCTATTGTATTCGTTGTCGAGGAGATTTCAAATATAGATTTTGATTGTTGAAACATTATAAAACAATCGAATTTCACACATTTTACAATATAATTATATAACATTTCAAACTCGCATATCTCCGTTACTATTGAAGATACAGAAGTGATTTTGCACTCAATGGAATCAGGTCGACGCTCTCTATTGGCTCATGGGGAAAAATGTAATCCATGTGTAATATTCATGCTTAGATACCATGGAAAAAATCCTAACAATAAATTAAACAATCTATTTATTACCTATTGTATTCGTTGTCGAGGAGATTTCAAATAGAGATTTTGATTGTTGAAACATTATAAAACAATCGAATTATACACTTTTTACGATAGAATTATATAAAATTTCAAACTCGCATATCTCCGTTACTGTTGAAGATACAGAAGTGATTTTACACTCAATTTAATCAGGTCGACCTAACCTAACCTAAACTGACCTGACCTAACCTAACTTAACTTAACTTTAATTAACCTAACCAAATATCAATAAAATAAAAACAATCTATTTCTGCCCGATTGTAGTCGTTGTCGACGAGATTTGAAATATAGATTTTGATTGTTGAAACATTATAAAACAATCGAATTTCACACATTTTACAATATAATTATATAACATTTCAAACTCGCATATCTCCGTTACTATTGAAGATACAGAAGTGATTTTGCACTCAATGGAATCAGGTCGACGCTCTCTATTGGATCATGGGGAAAAATGTAATCCATGTGTAATATTCATGCTTAGTTATCATGGAAACTCTCATAATAATAAATTAAACAATCTATTTATTACCTATTGTATTCGTTGTCGAGGAGATTTCAAATATAGATTTTGATTGTTGAAACATTATAAAACAATCGAATTATACACTTTTTACGATAGAATTATATAAAATTTCAAACTCGCATATCTCCGTTACTGTTGAAGATACAGAAGTGATTTTACACTCAATTTAATCAGGTCGACCTAACCTAACCTAAACTGACCTGACCTAACCTAACTTAACTTAACTTTAATTAACCTAACCAAATAGCAATAAAATAAAAACAATCTATTTGTGCCCGATTGTAGTCGTTGTCGAGGAGATTTGAAATATAGATTTTGATTGTTGAAACATTATAAAACAATCGAATTTCACACATTTTACAATATAATTATATAACATTTCAAACTCGCTTATCTCCGTTACTATTGAAGATAAAGAAGTGATTTTGCACTCAATGGAATCAGCTCGACGCTCTCTATTGGCTCATGGGGAAAAATGTAATCCATGTGTAATATTCATGCTTAGTTATCATGGAAACTCTCATAACAATAAATTAAACAATCTATTTATTACCTATTGTATTCGTTGTCGAGGAGATTTCAAATATAGATTTTGATTGTTGAAACATTATAAAACAATCGAATTATACACTTTTTACGATAGAATTATATAAAATTTCAAACTCGCATATCTCCGTTACTCTTGAAGATACAGAAGTGATTTTACACTCAACTTAATCAGTTCGACCTAACCTAACCTAAACTGACCTGACCTAACCTAACTTAACTTTAATTAACCTAACCTAACCTAACCTAATAACAATAAAATAAAAACAATCTATTTGTGCCCGATTGTAGTCGTTGTCGACGAGATTTGAAATATAGATTTTGATTGTTGAAACATTATAAAACAATCGAATTTCACACATTTTACAATATAATTATATAACATTTCAAACTCGCATATCTCCGTTACTATTGAAGATAAAGAAGTGATTTTGCACTCAATGGAATCAGCTCGACGCTCTCTATTGGCTCATGGGGAAAAATGTAATCCATGTGTAATATTCATGCTTAGTTATCATGGAAACTCTCATAACAATAAATTAAACAATCTATTTATTACCTATTGTATTCGTTGTCGAGGAGATTTCAAATATAGATTTTGATTGTTGAAACATTATAAAACAATCGAATTATACACTTTTTACGATAGAATTATTTAAAATTTCAAACTCGCATATCTCCGTTACAGTTGAAGATACAGAAGTGATTTTACACTCAATTATACAGGTCGACCTAACCTAACCTAAACTGACCTGACCTAACCTAACTTAACTTAACTTTAATTAACCTAACCAAATAGCAATAAAATAAAAACAATCTATTTGTGCCCGATTGTAGTCGTTGTCGAGGAGATTTGAAATATAGATTTTGATTGTTGAAACATTATAAAACAATCGAATTTCACACATTTTACAATATAATTATATAACATTTCAAACTCGCATATCTCCGTTACTATTGAAGATACAGAAGTGATTTTGCACTCAATGGAATCAGGTCGACGCTCTCTATTGGATCATGGGGAAAAATGTAATCCATGTGTAATATTCATGCATAGTTATCATGGAAACTCTCATAACAATAAATTAAACAATCTATTTATTACCTATTGTATTCGTTGTCGAGGAGATTTCAAATATAGATTTTGATTGTTGAAACATTATAAAACAATCGAATTATACACTTTTTACGATAGAATTATATAAAATTTCAAACTCGCATATCTACGTTACTGTTGAAGATACAGAAGTGATTTTACACTCAATTTAATCAGGTCGACCTAACCTAACCTAAACTGACCTGACCTAACCTAACTTAACTTAACTTTAATTAACCTAACCAAATAGCAATAAAATAAAAACAATCTATTTGTGCCCGATTGTAGTCGTTGTCGAGGAGATTTGAAATATAGATTTTGATTGTTGAAACATTATAAAACAATCGAATTTCACACATTTTACAATATAATTATATAACATTTCAAACTCGCATATCTCCGTTACTATTGAAGATACAGAAGTGATTTTGCACTCAATGGAATCAGGTCGACGCTCTCTATTGGATCATGGGGAAAAATGTAATCCATGTGTAATATTCATGCTTAGTTATCATGGAAACTCTCATAACAATAAATTAAACAATCTATTTATTACCTATTGTATTCGTTGTCGAGGAGATTTCAAATATAGATTTTGATTGTTGAAACATTATAAAACAATCGAATTATACACTTTTTACGATAGAATTATATAAAATTTCAAACTCGCATATCTACGTTACTGTTGAAGATACAGAAGTGATTTTACACTCAATTTAATCAGGTCGACCTAACCTAACCTAAACTGACCTGACCTAACCTAACTTAACTTAACTTTAATTAACCTAACCAAATAGCAATAAAATAAAAACAATCTATTTGTGCCTGATTGTAGTCGTTGTCGAGGAGATTTGAAATATAGATTTTGATTGTTGAAACATTATAAAACAATCGAATTTCACACATTTTACAATATAATTATATAACATTTCAAACTCGCATATCTCCGTTACTATTGAAGATACAGAAGTGATTTTGCACTCAATGGAATCAGGTCGACGCTCTCTATTGGCTCATGGGGAAAAATGTAATCCATGTGTAATATTCATGCTTAGATACCATGGAAAAAATCCTAACAATAAATTAAACAATCTATTTATTACCTATTGTATTCGTTGTCGAGGAGATTTCAAATAGAGATTTTGATTGTTGAAACATTATAAAACAATCGAATTATACACTTTTTACGATAGAATTATATAAAATTTCAAACTCGCATATCTCCGTTACTGTTGAAGATACAGAAGTGATTTTACACTCAATTTAATCAGGTCGACCTAACCTAACCTAAACTGACCTGACCTAACCTAACTTAACTTAACTTTAATTAACCTAACCAAATATCAATAAAATAAAAACAATCTATTTCTGCCCGATTGTAGTCGTTGTCGACGAGATTTGAAATATAGATTTTGATTGTTGAAACATTATAAAACAATCGAATTTCACACATTTTACAATATAATTATATAACATTTCAAACTCGCATATCTCCGTTACTATTGAAGATACAGAAGTGATTTTGCACTCAATGGAATCAGGTCGACGCTCTCTATTGGATCATGGGGAAAAATGTAATCCATGTGTAATATTCATGCTTAGTTATCATGGAAACTCTCATAATAATAAATTAAACAATCTATTTATTACCTATTGTATTCGTTGTCGAGGAGATTTCAAATATAGATTTTGATTGTTGAAACATTATAAAACAATCGAATTATACACTTTTTACGATAGAATTATATAAAATTTCAAACTCGCATATCTCCGTTACTGTTGAAGATACAGAAGTGATTTTACACTCAATTTAATCAGGTCGACCTAACCTAACCTAAACTGACCTGACCTAACCTAACTTAACTTAACTTTAATTAACCTAACCAAATAGCAATAAAATAAAAACAATCTATTTGTGCCCGATTGTAGTCGTTGTCGAGGAGATTTGAAATATAGATTTTGATTGTTGAAACATTATAAAACAATCGAATTTCACACATTTTACAATATAATTATATAACATTTCAAACTCGCTTATCTCCGTTACTATTGAAGATAAAGAAGTGATTTTGCACTCAATGGAATCAGCTCGACGCTCTCTATTGGCTCATGGGGAAAAATGTAATCCATGTGTAATATTCATGCTTAGTTATCATGGAAACTCTCATAACAATAAATTAAACAATCTATTTATTACCTATTGTATTCGTTGTCGAGGAGATTTCAAATATAGATTTTGATTGTTGAAACATTATAAAACAATCGAATTATACACTTTTTACGATAGAATTATATAAAATTTCAAACTCGCATATCTACGTTACTGTTGAAGATACAGAAGTGATTTTACACTCAATTTAATCAGGTCGACCTAACCTAACCTAAACTGACCTGACCTAACCTAACTTAACTTAACTTTAATTAACCTAACCAAATAGCAATAAAATAAAAACAATCTATTTGTGCCCGATTGTAGTCGTTGTCGAGGAGATTTGAAATATAGATTTTGATTGTTGAAACATTATAAAACAATCGAATTTCACACATTTTACAATATAATTATATAACATTTCAAACTCGCATATCTCCGTTACTATTGAAGATACAGAAGTGATTTTGCACTCAATGGAATCAGGTCGACGCTCTCTATTGGATCATGGGGAAAAATGTAATCCATGTGTAATATTCATGCTTAGTTATCATGGAAACTCTCATAACAATAAATTAAACAATCTATTTATTACCTATTGTATTCGTTGTCGAGGAGATTTCAAATATAGATTTTGATTGTTGAAACATTATAAAACAATCGAATTATACACTTTTTACGATAGAATTATATAAAATTTCAAACTCGCATATCTACGTTACTGTTGAAGATACAGAAGTGATTTTACACTCAATTTAATCAGGTCGACCTAACCTAACCTAAACTGACCTGACCTAACCTAACTTAACTTAACTTTAATTAACCTAACCAAATAGCAATAAAATAAAAACAATCTATTTGTGCCTGATTGTAGTCGTTGTCGAGGAGATTTGAAATATAGATTTTGATTGTTGAAACATTATAAAACAATCGAATTTCACACATTTTACAATATAATTATATAACATTTCAAACTCGCATATCTCCGTTACTATTGAAGATACAGAAGTGATTTTGCACTCAATGGAATCAGGTCGACGCTCTCTATTGGATCATGGGGAAAAATGTAATCCATGTGTAATATTCATGCTTAGTTATCATGGAAACTCTCATAACAATAAATTAAACAATCTATTTATTACCTATTGTATTCGTTGTCGAGGAGATTTCAAATATAGATTTTGATTGTTGAAACATTATAAAACAATCGAATTTCACACATTTTACAATATAATTATATAACATTTCAAACTCGCATATCTCCGTTACTATTGAAGATACAGAAGTGATTTTGCACTCAATGGAATCAGGTCGACGCTCTCTATTGGCTCATGGGGAAAAATGTAATCCATGTGTAATATTCATGCTTAGATACCATGGAAAAAATCCTAACAATAAATTAAACAATCTATTTATTACCTATTGTATTCGTTGTCGAGGAGATTTCAAATAGAGATTTTGATTGTTGAAACATTATAAAACAATCGAATTATACACTTTTTACGATAGAATTATATAAAATTTCAAACTCGCATATCTCCGTTACTGTTTTAAGATACAGAAGTGATTTTACACTCAATTTAATCAGGTCGACCTAACCTAACCTAAACTGACCTGACCTAACCTAACTTAACTTAACTTTAATTAACCTAACCAAATATCAATAAAATAAAAACAATCTATTTCTGCCCGATTGTAGTCGTTGTCGACGAGATTTGAAATATAGATTTTGATTGTTGAAACATTATAAAACAATCGAATTTCACACATTTTACAATATAATTATATAACATTTCAAACTCGCATATCTCCGTTACTATTGAAGATACAGAAGTGATTTTGCACTCAATGGAATCAGGTCGACGCTCTCTATTGGATCATGGGGAAAAATGTAATCCATGTGTAATATTCATGCTTAGTTATCATGGAAACTCTCATAATAATAAATTAAACAATCTATTTATTACCTATTGTATTCGTTGTCGAGGAGATTTCAAATATAGATTTTGATTGTTGAAACATTATAAAACAATCGAATTATACACTTTTTACGATAGAATTATATAAAATTTCAAACTCGCATATCTCCGTTACTGTTGAAGATACAGAAGTGATTTTACACTCAATTTAATCAGGTCGACCTAACCTAACCTAAACTGACCTGACCTAACCTAACTTAACTTAACTTTAATTAACCTAACCAAATAGCAATAAAATAAAAACAATCTATTTGTGCCCGATTGTAGTCGTTGTCGAGGAGATTTGAAATATAGATTTTGATTGTTGAAACATTATAAAACAATCGAATTTCACACATTTTACAATATAATTATATAACATTTCAAACTCGCTTATCTCCGTTACTATTGAAGATAAAGAAGTGATTTTGCACTCAATGGAATCAGCTCGACGCTCTCTATTGGCTCATGGGGAAAAATGTAATCCATGTGTAATATTCATGCTTAGTTATCATGGAAACTCTCATAACAATAAATTAAACAATCTATTTATTACCTATTGTATTCGTTGTCGAGGAGATTTCAAATATAGATTTTGATTGTTGAAACATTATAAAACAATCGAATTATACACTTTTTACGATAGAATTATATAAAATTTCAAACTCGCATATCTCCGTTACTGTCGAAGATACAGAAGTGATTTTACACTCAATTTAATCAGTTCGACCTAACCTAACCTAAACTGACCTGACCTAACCTAACTTAACTTTAATTAACCTAACCTAACCTAACCTAATAACAATAAAATAAAAACAATCTATTTGTGCCCGATTGTAGTCGTTGTCGACGAGATTTGAAATATAGATTTTGATTGTTGAAACATTATAAAACAATCGAATTTCACACATTTTACAATATAATTATATAACATTTCAAACTCGCATATCTCCGTTACTATTGAAGATAAAGCAGTGATTTTGCACTCAATGGAATCAGCTCGACGCTCTCTATTGGCTCATGGGGAAAAATGTAATCCATGTGTAATATTCATGCTTAGTTATCATGGAAACTCTCATAACAATAAATTAAACAATCTATTTATTACCTATTGTATTCGTTGTCGAGGAGATTTCAAATATAGATTTTGATTGTTGAAACATTATAAAACAATCGAATTATACACTTTTTACGATAGAATTATTTAAAATTTCAAACTCGCATATCTCCGTTACTGTTGAAGATACAGAAGTGATTTTACACTCAATTTAATCAGGTCGACCTAACCTAACCTAAACTGACCTGACCTAACCTAACTTAACTTAACTTTAATTAACCTAACCAAATAGCAATAAAATAAAAACAATCTATTTGTGCACGATTGTAGTCGTTGTCGAGGAGATTTGAAATATAGATTTTGATTGTTGAAACATTATAAAACAATCGAATTTCACACATTTTACAATATAATTATATAACATTTCAAACTCGCATATCTCCGTTACTATTGAAGATACAGAAGTGATTTTGCACTCAATGGAATCAGGTCGACGCTCTCTATTGGATCATGGGGAAAAATGTAATCCATGTGTAATATTCATGCTTAGTTATCATGGAAACTCTCATAACAATAAATTAAACAATCTATTTATTACCTATTGTATTCGTTGTCGAGGAGATTTCAAATATAGATTTTGATTGTTGAAACATTATAAAACAATCGAATTATACACTTTTTACGATAGAATTATATAAAATTTCAAACTCGCATATCTACGTTACTGTTGAAGATACAGAAGTGATTTTACACTCAATTTAATCAGGTCGACCTAACCTAACCTAAACTGACCTGACCTAACCTAACTTAACTTAACTTTAATTAACCTAACCAAATAGCAATAAAATAAAAACAATCTATTTGTGCCTGATTGTAGTCGTTGTCGAGGAGATTTGAAATATAGATTTTGATTGTTGAAACATTATAAAACAATCGAATTTCACACATTTTACAATATAATTATATAACATTTCAAACTCGCTTATCTCCGTTACTATTGAAGATAAAGAAGTGATTTTGCACTCAATGGAATCAGCTCGACGCTCTCTATTGGCTCATGGGGAAAAATGTAATCCATGTGTAATATTCATGCTTAGTTATCATGGAAACTCTCATAACAATAAATTAAACAATCTATTTATTACCTATTGTATTCGTTGTCGAGGAGATTTCAAATATAGATTTTGATTGTTGAAACATTATAAAACAATCGAATTATACACTTTTTACGATAGAATTATATAAAATTTCAAACTCGCATATCTCCGTTACTCTTGAAGATACAGAAGTGATTTTACACTCAACTTAATCAGTTCGACCTAACCTAACCTAAACTGACCTGACCTAACCTAACTTAACTTTAATTAACCTAACCTAACCTAACCTAATAACAATAAAATAAAAACAATCTATTTGTGCCCGATTGTAGTCGTTGTCGACGAGATTTGAAATATAGATTTTGATTGTTGAAACATTATAAAACAATCGAATTTCACACATTTTACAATATAATTATATAACATTTCAAACTCGCATATCTCCGTTACTATTGAAGATAAAGAAGTGATTTTGCACTCAATGGAATCAGCTCGACGCTCTCTATTGGCTCATGGGGAAAAATGTAATCCATGTGTAATATTCATGCTTAGTTATCAATGAAACTCTCATAACAATAAATTAAACAATCTATTTATTACCTATTGTATTCGTTGTCGAGGAGATTTCAAATATAGATTTTGATTGTTGAAACATTATAAAACAATCGAATTATACACTTTTTACGATAGAATTATTTAAAATTTCAAACTCGCATATCTCCGTTACAGTTGAAGATACAGAAGTGATTTTACACTCAATTTAATCAGGTCGACCTAACCTAACCTAAACTGACCTGACCTAACCTAACTTAACTTAACTTTAATTAACCTAACCAAATAGCAATAAAATAAAAACAATCTATTTGTGCCCGATTGTAGTCGTTGTCGAGGAGATTTGAAATATAGATTTTGATTGTTGAAACATTATAAAACAATCGAATTTCACACATTTTACAATATAATTATATAACATTTCAAACTCGCATATCTCCGTTACTATTGAAGATACAGAAGTGATTTTGCACTCAATGGAATCAGGTCGACGCTCTCTATTGGATCATGGGGAAAAATGTAATCCATGTGTAATATTCATGCATAGTTATCATGGAAACTCTCATAACAATAAATTAAACAATCTATTTATTACCTATTGTATTCGTTGTCGAGGAGATTTCAAATATAGATTTTGATTGTTGAAACATTATAAAACAATCGAATTATACACTTTTTACGATAGAATAATATAAAATTTCAAACTCGCATATCTACGTTACTGTTGAAGATACAGAAGTGATTTTACACTCAATTTAATCAGGTCGACCTAACCTAACCTAACTTAACTTAACTTTAATTAACCTAACCAAATAGCAATAAAATAAAAACAATCTATTTGTGCCTGATTGTAGTCGTTGTCGAGGAGATTTGAAATATAGATTTTGATTGTTGAAACATTATAAAACAATCGAATTTCACACATTTTACAATATAATTATATAACATTTCAAACTCGCTTATCTCCGTTACTATTGAAGATAAAGAAGTGATTTTGCACTCAATGGAATCAGCTCGACGCTCTCTATTGGCTCATGGGGAAAAATGTAATCCATGTGTAATATTCATGCTTAGTTATCATGGAAACTCTCATAACAATAAATTAAACAATCTATTTATTACCTATTGTATTCGTTGTCGAGGAGATTTCAAATATAGATTTTGATTGTTGAAACATTATAAAACAATCGAATTATACACTTTTTACGATAGAATTATATAAAATTTCAAACTCGCATATCTCCGTTACTGTCGAAGATACAGAAGTGATTTTACACTCAATTTAATCAGTTCGACCTAACCTAACCTAAACTGACCTGACCTAACCTAACTTAACTTTAATTAACCTAACCTAACCTAACCTAATAACAATAAAATAAAAACAATCTATTTGTGCCCGATTGTAGTCGTTGTCGACGAGATTTGAAATATAGATTTTGATTGTTGAAACATTATAAAACAATCGAATTTCACACATTTTACAATATAATTATATAACATTTCAAACTCGCATATCTCCGTTACTATTGAAGATAAAGCAGTGATTTTGCACTCAATGGAATCAGCTCGACGCTCTCTATTGGCTCATGGGGAAAAATGTAATCCATGTGTAATATTCATGCTTAGTTATCATGGAAACTCTCATAACAATAAATTAAACAATCTATTTATTACCTATTGTATTCGTTGTCGAGGAGATTTCAAATATAGATTTTGATTGTTGAAACATTATAAAACAATCGAATTATACACTTTTTACGATAGAATTATTTAAAATTTCAAACTCGCATATCTCCGTTACTGTTGAAGATACAGAAGTGATTTTACACTCAATTTAATCAGGTCGACCTAACCTAACCTAAACTGACCTGACCTAACCTAACTTAACTTAACTTTAATTAACCTAACCAAATAGCAATAAAATAAAAACAATCTATTTGTGCACGATTGTAGTCGTTGTCGAGGAGATTTGAAATATAGATTTTGATTGTTGAAACATTATAAAACAATCGAATTTCACACATTTTACAATATAATTATATAACATTTCAAACTCGCATATCTCCGTTACTATTGAAGACACAGAAGTGATTTTGCACTCAATGGAATCAGGTCGACGCTCTCTATTGGATCATGGGGAAAAATGTAATCCATGTGTAATATTCATGCTTAGTTATCATGGAAACTCTCATAACAATAAATTAAACAATCTATTTATTACCTATTGTATTCGTTGTCGAGGAGATTTCAAATATAGATTTTGATTGTTGAAACATTATAAAACAATCGAATTTCACACATTTTACAATATAATTATATAACATTTCAAACTCGCATATCTCCGTTACTATTGAAGATAAAGCAGTGATTTTGCACTCAATGGAATCAGCTCGACGCTCTCTATTGGCTCATGGGGAAAAATGTAATCCATGTGTAATATTCATGCTTAGTTATCATGGAAACTCTCATAATAATAAATTAAACAATCTATTTATTACCTATTGTAGTCGTTGTCGAGGAGATTTGAAATATAGATTTTGATTGTTGAAACATTATAAAACAATCGAATTTCACACATTTTACAATATAATTATATAACATTTCAAACTCGCATATCTCCGTTACTATTGAAGATACAGAAGTGATTTTGCACTCAATGGAATCAGGTCGACGCTCTCTATTGGATCATG